>NC_092865.1:64538233-64577294 GCF_032062135.1 Pyxicephalus adspersus | reverse complement strand
TATCATTTCTTGTTTGGTCTTAGATTGGAATGAAATAAACCCATAATGAGTGGGAAAAAGCAAACAGATATTTTGCATTTCTTTAGTAATACCAAAGATAATACAACTAATGATAATAGTAACAATAGTAACACTTCACTTAACCGTGAGTTGATCAATGATTGGCGACTGCTGATTTAGATGGCAAAAAATCTTCTTTTATACCTGAGAAATTATCTATTTTTTTACAAATTTCTGATGGTGCATGTTTCATAAAAAATACATGAAATTATTTTTTGGTAGGGGTTACCTTGAAAATGAATTGATGTTAAAACCCTTGAGATCAGCTGCACTACAGGAAAAAAATCAATTGTACTAAAGTAAACCATCATATAAGTATAATTATTCATTACTCGGCCAATACTATCAGGGAGATGCTGCAATATAGTGTCAATAGATTCACAATAAATGAAATCAATCAGCATTGTTGCTAAAATCAATCAGCATGCCTGAATAACTCAATCAAGCATGCATTGCTTCCATGCTAGAGTAATACACCAGGAAACAAATCAATCATTGTACAAGTAATGCTGTTTAGGAAACATTTCCACTAATTACAGAAATAGTGAAATCAATCTTTGTGACCCTCACACAACCATTGAATGCACTTATCTATTTTTTTTTTATTATTTATTAAAACCGTTTCATAGCCCCTGCTATTCACTTACCTGTATCACCCTGCACCCTACATCCAAGAGCTGTACTTACAGGAGGAGCTGACATATCTACAATTTATTATCATGAATCATTCTAATGGAGTGTTTGTTATTATCATGGGGTGTTGGGGTGTTAGGGGGTACATCTTGGCTCACAATAGCAAACAACAATATATATTATACATATATATACATAATAAAATGTGCAGAAAGATCAGTTGAATATAATGAATCATTTATGGATACACAAAAATGATAATGGTGCAGGCAGTCCCCTGGTTAGATACGAGATATGGACTGTAGGTTTGTTCTTAAGTTGAATTTGTATGTAAGTCGGAACAGGTACAATATTTTAATAAATGCAATTAGGACAGATGTTTGTCTCAACATATTATTAGGCAGCGTGGTGTCAGTTACTGTATATTAAAGTAAAAATAACAGAGACTGCAGATCCAGAGAACATCCGATTGCCTCATGGAATCAGTAAATTATACCAGGGTTTTTTTTGCCTTCCTCTGGACCAACTATGTCCATGAGGTTTTATATCTGGGATATGTTTATTACCCTAGTGGCTGAACTTGATGGAGTTATGTCTTTTTTTAACCTGAGCTACTATGTAACTATGTAATAATGCTAAGGGTCCACAAGCCTACAAGTTGCCCAGAAATAAATCCCTATTTAGTCCCCTACTACTTTTATTCCTTCCCTCAGTGCAGCAAAACATGAGCAAAAACTGAGGGAAAATCAAAGAAGTAAAGAAGCAGGGGGCCTCTGCAAAACACATAAAAATTTCAAAAATATTTGATAGTTTACTCATTATACAGGAAAGCAGAATTTAGGAATAATGAAAGCTGTCATTTTCTAACTGCATAATTGTCTTGCTTAATTAATAGTTTAGGTAAAACCTTTATCAAAGTCCCAGCTACGTTTGCAGTTTATAGTTCTTTGGTAGTTATCTCAGATTTTCCTGAAATGCAGGCTTCTTTTGGGAAATGTAATTTCGGAAGTATTGATGTAATTGATGACAGTTTGTCATTACTTTAACTAGTCCACCTACATTATTGTTTAAATCTGTATGGCATTTTCCAGTACCCTGATCACAAGGTTTTAAATTGATGCGCTTTTTTTTGTTTTTTAAATAATTAGAAAGTAATTTCAGATTCTGTGAAAGGAAATAGTCCCATTTATAAGGCATCACTATTTCATTCAACAGATTTAAACTTTAGCCAATAGCTTCTCAGGATGAACTTTGTTTAGTTGCCAAGGTCACTATGCCATCTTGTGTTGGAAGTTATAACTGCACCCAATTTCATATGTACAGTTTACTGCAATGCAGCTCACTAAAAATATCCACTAATAAAAATAATTCATAAAATAGTGATGAAACTCTACTAGGAAGCAAAGCAAAGCTCACTTTAATTTTTAACAGATTGAAGGAAAAAGTTTCATTGAGAAGATATAGATCACATAACCCGAGTAAAGTTAGCAATAGCGGCTCTCCTTTTAAATAGTATCAATGTATTTACTGACAAATCCAAGGTAAAAAATAAATAAATAACAACTCTCATAATGCAATATTGTCTTCCTTACTGAATGTTGCCTGACTGGCATATTAACTGCGTAAATAGGTATAATATGTTTAAGCATGTGTAAATCTTCATGTATTCCATATTGACTGAACATTTTATTATTATTATTATTATTATTATTATTAATAATAATAATAATAATAATAATAATAAAAAACAGGACTTATTTAGCACCAACATATTACGCAGTGATGCACATAAAAAGGGGTTGCGAATGACAGACAGATAGTGACACAGGAGGAGCACCCTGCCCCGAAGAGCTTACAATCTAGGAGGTGGGGGAAGTAACACACAATAGGAGGGGGATATGTAGTAATGGGAAGTAGTGAGGGTTTAATAGACAGAAGAAGATGGGTGGGCAAGTTTGAAAAGATATGTTTTGAGAGCTCCTTTAAATGAGCAGAAAGTAGGAGCAAGGTGAAAAGGACGAGGAAGACCATTCCAGAGAGTTGGGGCAGCTATAGAAAAGTCTTGAAGCCGCGCGTGTGATGAGGTTATGAGTGAGGAAGTCATTAGTAGGTCATTGGAGGAGTGAAGAGAGTGGCTGGGGGAGTAATTTTTACCAAGTCAGAAATGTAAGTTGGACAATAACTGTGTAGGGATTTGAAGGCAAAAAGGAGTTTGGTGGTCTCTGGGGACAGGTAGAGGCGGATTTTGGAGATGTTGCGTAGGTGAAAGTGACAGGACCTGGAAATGTTCTAAATATGGGGGGTAAATGAGAGGGCAGAATCAAAGGTGATGCCAAGACACTCTGATAAAAACATTGGGTTCAAGGTACAAAATATTTAAAAAAAGGGATTAGGTCCGACTTCTCTACATTTTTTTATATGGGTACATTTTTCACCTTACCCCAATAACAAATAGTAACCAATATCTATAGAATATACAGTAACAAGAACCTTACTTGCTTAGAGTATCAAAAGAATCCAACAGCTCCAATTTAGGAAGTTAAACTAATAAATAAAATCACAGAAAAAAGGAAGGGATTTGGGGACTTTTAAGGCAGCGAGTAACAAAATGATGTCCATTTATTCATAATAATCATTAAGAAACATTATACTGAATATCTGCATATTTATTAATATATATGTTTGTTTCCTGATGAAGTAATTCTATATCTGCGAAACACTTTGAAACTTGAGCAAAATGATAGCCTATGTTTACTGAAGGCCATTTGTATATGCTGTATCTGTGAGAATGCAATACTTACCTCTCTCTCTCTCCAATCCCCCAGGGCAGTCGATCCATCCCCAGGTGTCTTGCGTCGGGTCCCACGTTGTCCCGGCATCTGTCTTCAGGCGCTGTCATCTTCTCCTCTTTTTTCGGGTCCTTTTTCCTAAGTCACCTGACCCAGGCACGAGATTAGGTAACATAGATGCGAAAAAAAACTTGCCGATCTCATTGCGTATGTGTGAGTTTTCATTTTTTAAATTAAAGGCAGTTTTTTCAAAAGTTTGACAAAAGGGCTCCTTCTCCACATGCCTGAGATGCTCACTCATGCACAGAAGGAGCTCCCAGGAGCTTCCCGGGATGCGTGACGTAGGTATTTCGGGAGGCTTTGCGCTCCCATGCATTCTTGATTGCCTTGGCTTTACCGTACATAAAAGGATTGTCTACCCTTTTATGTAAGTTGAAATTTCTGAGTTTAGGTCCGCTTTAAGCGGACTTATTTATTTATTTATTTTTAAAGTTTTTAAAGTTTTCAGAATTAATAAACAAACATAACATACATGAATACCATAGAATTCCAGTATGAATACAAACCAATATTAAACAATCATGAGCTCTATAATCATCATACATAAGAACAGAAAAAGGGAAAGGGAGGGGTCCAAAAAAGGGTTATAGGTTTTATATGTTCATAGGGGACTGATTTATTAAAGTTCTTCAAGGCTGGAGAAGATACAATTTCATCAGTGAACCTTGGTGATCCAAACCTGGAATGGATTTCCTAAAAGTAACTTGCTCTTTGTTAGCAAATGTTTTCAATCCTGGACCAGATCTATTTCAGGTTTTCTGCATCACCCAGGTTTACTGATAAATATATATATCTCCAGTTTTATAGAGCTTTAATAAATCAGGCCCAATGCCAATGCATTTTCAATGTAGACATGTAGTATTCCAAAAAGTCTACTAGATGGTGATAAATATTCTAACCATAAATTTAGCATAATTTGCTTAGTATTTAAAAATCCAGCATTTCCAATGCTAAAAAGCAAGTTATCTCCACTGTTATGGTTTAGGGTAAATAATAAATTTATAATAATTTATAATAATAGAGTAAATAAAAATATGATCAACTACAAAATGTAGTTTTAAAATAAATAAAAAGATTTCTATTTTTTCAGGAAAATAGGCATAGTATAAAAATGGTAAAATTATAAGCAATGCAGACTTTCTCCAGCTTAGGCTGGGTCCAGACAGTTTTTAAAACGCATGTAGGGGGCGTGGTCATGCAATGGAGACGTGAGCACGTGTTTTACATCACAGAACGGAGTTTCCTTGCCTCCTACACATGCCTCAACACCCGAAAACCCTGCTACCCGCCAGGGCTTGGAAAAACAGCAATCTGCAGCAGTTTTTTCAGCAAAACTTGGCATCGCCGTCAGTTCTTTCCAGTGGCAAGATGGCGCCGAAGTGTTCTCCTGCAGCAGCACCCCACTGTTGCTACCTGCAAGCTCCCTTTCTGTTGCGGAGGAGCTACCTTCCTCCTACCTGCATACCAGACTGGAAGCCATGCTTTCTCAGCTGCCCTCCAAAGAGGATCTCAGTGATATGGCCACACATATTGAAAACTCAGTTAAACGTGAGTTGGATGCCCTACAACAACAGATTGTATCAGTTGATAATAGGGCCTCAGTGCTGGAATCTAGCTTGGCACCAACTGCAGCCTGCTTAACTGCCCTTGACAGTACTACATCTGCCATGCAAGCACAGCGTACGTCGCTTTTCCTGCGCACAGAGTATAATGAGAATCTAAACCGCAGGATTAATGTGCGGCTTAGGGGAATACCTGAAGTGACAGCCGGATCGGATTTACAAGCTACAGTGACGGCCATTTTCAACCTGATACTGGATCGAACCCCCTGCTACTGCTATAGAGTTGGATAGAGTTCACAAGTGGCAGACGCAACACCCCTGGTGCTCTTCCACATGATGTTTTGTGCAGAATTCATTTTTATAACATTAAAGAGGAGATTCTTAGACAAGCTTGGAGGAATGGCCTGTTTGACTTTCATGGCGCGCAAATTCAAATTCTGCCTGATCTCTCTAATAATACATTGCGGATGCGGCACCTTCTGCATCCACTGTTTGATACAATCCGTACAGCTCAAGCAAAGTGGGGTTACCCCTTTCACCTGCTGTTGTCCAAGAATAATAATATATTCGCTCTCCATAGGCCTTCACAATTGCCGGCTTTGTTTGAACTTTTACATGTACCGCCTATAGAGGTCCCGGACTGGGTGGAGATCCTGATGGATACGCTACCCTCTTAATCGGGGGGGATGAGATCCTGAAATTTTCCAGCCCTCTGGTGCATTCTGCTGGAAGACCCCACCGAGTGCGAACGAGAAATAAAGTTCTGAGATCTTTTCTCTCTACAGTCTTGGACTGTCTTTAACTTCGACAGTTGTCGTTTATTGCATATCATGTGATCCACTTTTGCTATAGGATCTGGTAACACTGTTGTCTGTTCCTTTTTTCTTGTTTTACCCGGAGCAAAGTATTTACTTACATACCTGTTTATATCCTGCAGGATATAGTGTTTCCAGTCACCCTGGTCTCACAATTTGTTTAATACAAATTATTTTATGTTTATATATGTACTCTTCTCTACCTGGGTAGTGGTTAGCTATCCTACTATTACAGGTCGGGGGTTTATCTATGCTGAGGTTGCTCTTTATAATACTGTTCCTTTCCTGGTAGAGCAGCCCTGTCAACGGTGTTACTCAGCAGGGTCTTAGTATTGAATTTAAAAGTGTATATTGGTGGTATTACCATATGGTGGTTATTATCATATGGCACTCTAACAAGTGTGGTAAGGCACTAGCATGGGCCTTACAGGAAAAGAGAGCTAGAGCTTTTGTCCCTAGCATCACTTCTGCATCAGGCAGGTTGTTGCACTCCACCCCAGTCATAAGGGGAGACTTTCCGAGTTTTCAATGAGAACCTGTACAATTTATGCAAAAATAGTACCTCTAGATCTAATTCCGCTAAAAGAGATTTGATTCGCTATTACTTATGCTCTTCGAGTCTACCTGTTTTGCTGGAGGAGTTGGTAGAATCCCTTAGTACCCTAATTACAGCTGAGGAATTATCGGTAGCTATTCCGGGTGCAGCCACAGGAAAAGCCCCAGGGCCGGATGGCCTGACACTTAAGTATTATAAAAGCTTTCTTCCTATATTGTCCCAAAAACGTCTGGATATGTTCAATGCCCTAGCGCAGGGAGATACTCTACCTCGAGACACACTAGCTGCACAAGTTTCAGTATTACTCAAGCAGGGTAAAGATCCTAATTCTTGTGCTAGCTCTAGGCTGATATCTCTTCTCAATTGTGAACTCAAATTTTTCAGTAGTATACTAGCCAAGCGCCCTACCACTTTTTTAGAATCCACTATACACTCTGATGAAAGGGAGTTCTTACCAGGCCGTGAGGCCTATCAGGACACTGAATCTCATTGACTTTATCCAGTCCAAGAAAATACCGAAAAGGCATTTGACAGGGTAGATTGGGATTTCTTGGAATTTATTCTAACGCATATTGGACTTCCTACTCCTACTGTCAAGTAAATATTGTTTTTATACTACACACCCACTGCTCAAGTCAAAGTCAATGGGACACTGTCTCGTTCCTTTTCTATTGCTAATGGCATGAGACAGGGTTGTCCCCTGTCTCCCCTCCTCTTTATACTGGTACTGGAACCGTTCCTCTGCCATGTTAAACAGAACCCCAATATCTCCGCTTTGTCTGGGGGTGAGATGGCCCTCGTATCTGATTGCTTAGGATTAAGGGGGGCATAGCTTTTCCAGATATGTTTCTGTACTATGAGGCCTCTCATTTAGCTAGACTGATAGATTGGTGCAGACATGAGATATTAAAGCCCTGGGTGACCTTGGAGAATACTATTTCTCCAACTCCTTTAGCAGGAGTGATGTGGCTCTCCTCTGACGTTCTTCTGGGAAATTTGAAGCCCCCCTTAATTAGTACTACGCTCTGTATTGCACGTGTATATTTCAGAGCTTTGGGGTTGCGGATGTATCCCTCTCCTCTGTCACCCATTTTAGGCCACCCTCGGTTACAGCCGAGCCTGGTGGATTCTTTGTTTGCAATGTGGCGAGATTAGGGAATATTCAGGGCCACACATTTTACAGAGGGGCTACAGTGGAAGATGATACAAACGCTTCTGTCTGAATATTCACTCCAGACTTTAACCCCCCTAGCAGTAATCCCGAGTGTGACACGGGGTGGAATTTAGCTGCAAATAGTCGTAACCCTGAGTCACACTCGAAATAACCAAAAATCGCCTCTTACCTACACCCCACGATCCAGTGGCCCCCCAAGTGATCCCTGGATTCTGCATTATCTTTTGTGGGTGATACGGATAGTGTCGGTACGTTCAGGGGGTGTGGCCAGGCGGGAAATATAAATGCTTTCTACAGTAAAATACACAACATATTAAATTATACATGTACAAGAAAATCTTGTAGTGCATAAATCATCATTGCCCAGTGCTCTGATTTACAATTTGTCCACTATTAGCCGCGACCTTACGCTAACCCTTGTTGAACTTTTGATGGCTTTTTTCATCACTTCCTGAATGAATCATTTGATCACTTTGTCTTTGACCTTGAATGTTCCTGACTGCTTACTGAAGACTTGACCACATTCATGGCATCCAAAAAGCATCCCACCAGAACAAGCGCTGTTTTTGCAGAACTTGAAAGATAGCAATTTGGAGTCACTTGTGGAATCTAGCAATAGTGAATCACCAGGAAATTTGTCATCACACAGAAATAGTGAAGAATCTGAACCTTCTGAATCTGAAGGTCAATACTGTGCACACTTGGTGCTCTATTGACCATGATGCGGACCAGACAGCCCCCCCAAGATTCCCATTTATTGGCACACCTAGTGTGACAATTGAGGCTGAAATCCATGACCCCCTGGCATACATGAAGTTGTTTTTGACCGATGAAGTTATCGAACAAATTGTTGTGGAGACAAACAGGTACGTTCCTCTGTGTTTGCTAAAATATTACTTCACCACACTATAAATGAACATATCATAAAATACCTTTTTTTATTCTGTTTTATGCAAACAGGTACGCTGCACAACAATTAGGTGCTCCACACCTGAGGTTTTCAAGAGGCAGAAAGTGGGAAGCTGTGACCAAAGATGACATTTTGCTGTTTTTGGGCTTAGTGATACTCCAGGGAGTGGTGGGCAAACCCCTGAAGAAGTGGTACTGGTCCAAGAATAAAATACTTGCCAGTCCGCTCTTTGGCACAGTCATGCCAGAGTACAGATTTACGCTGATAATGAAGTATCTGCACTTTACCAACAACGAAGAGTTTGATGAGACAACCCATCCTGCACCAAAACTAAAAAAAAATTTGAAAGTTTCTCGGGTGATTCTGAACAATTTCCAGCAGACCAGAAGTGCCAGTGCCAGAAAGTGACATCAGCATAGATGAAGGTTTAATGCCTTACAAGGGGAGGCTCAGCTGGGTGAAGTACATTGCTGTGGGAATCCTCAACTGGCTACATCTGGAATTCTGTCATATGCACTGGAAAAGGGTCAACATTCAACTCCAGATACAGCAGCTATGGATTGGCAACATCTTCAGTGCTAACAGTCATTGAGCCAATGCTAAATCAGGGTTATTATGTCACAACTGACACATTCTATACATCTCCTGAACTATTAGTTTCTTTTGCAACACAAAACAGATGTGTATGGAACCGCTAGGGCTAACCGGCGCAACCTCCCATCACTGTTTGCAAAAGGGAAGCTGAAGACAGGAGAAATTGTTATCTGGCAGGAAGGAAAGATGATGGCCCTGAGATGGTGTGACAAGAAAGATGTCGGCCTGATGATTACATACATACATAGTTAAGTACATAGTCACTCCACAGTTATGGTGCGCACACAAGGTGGGAAAAAAGTGATAAAGCCACAGGTTGTGGTGGACTACAACAACACCATGGGAGGTGTCGACAGAGCTGACCAAGCAATGACATTCTACCCAGTGATGAGGAAACAGCTAAGGAAGTACTACAAAAAGATTTTCAGGCGTCTTGGTGAGTAGTGTCTATGGAATGCCTACATTCTGTACAAAAAAAGGATAACAGGCCTGTGAATCATACAGACTTCATTTGGAAAGTTTTCTAATCCATAGTCAAGAACCACAAAACACCATCAGGGGTTGTGAATAGACCTGGATGTCGTGCTGTTGCCGTTGTCAACCCGGAACGCTTGACTGGTTGTCACTTCACATAATACATCCCACCAACCCAGAGAAAGGCAGCACCTTCAAAGATGTGAGATACTAGTTGCTAATCAAAGACTGATGACAGTGGAAGAAAGGTCTGCAAGGAAACAAGGTTCTACTGTCCTAAATGTGATGTTGGCCTTTGTGCAGCCCCCTGCTTCAAAATCCGCCATATCCGGGATGTCCACTAGACAGGTAATCATTTTTTTTCCCAAAAACTACATTTAATTTATATTTTTATTTATCAATTTTATTGCACCCTTGTTAGGAACCAATTTCAGTGAAAAGTTTTTGATAAATTCTTTCTTTTCATAAATTGCATTGATTGATTTGATCTGGTATTTCATTATTTTTTATAATTATTATTCATAATTATTTAATGTTTTATAATTTAGGATTATAATATACTAAAGAAATATAATTATCATACCCGGTGGTTATTCCTAAGAAATGCAGGCACACAATAATGAACAACAAACTTCTATGCAAAAAAAAAAAATTGTATCACTGTTATTCACCGATCCTACAAAGTCAAGCAGAGGATACTTCACCAAGACATAGTGGCATAGATACATCGCGATGGTTTTCCACTGTCTCAGCCTAAAAAGCTTTGACACCCCTGAAGGCAAAAAGGGACACTACACTTGATCTTAGCCAAAAGGCCGGGAAGCGATTAATAGGGGTACCAAACCATTTCGGTTACTTTCTACAGAAAGGCAATTCAGCATCCACTACCCAGGTAATAATGCAATGGGGGAGGGAGGGTGATTGCTGTCTCGTTCCTAGTAGGGGTTAGGCCTCTAGCCCTATTGCAGCAGGTAGGTGAAGCCGAATTTATTCGACGATCCCACAAGGCCGAGCGGAGGGTAACTCACCACAACCTAGTGGCATTGATACATCAAAATAGTTCTCCACTGTCTCAGCCTAAAAAGCTTTGACAACCCTGAAGGTTAAAAGGGATAATAAACTTGATCTTAGCCAAAAGGCCGGGAAGTGATCAATAGGGCTACCAAACTATTTCTTTTAGTTTCTACAGAAAGGCAATTCAGCATCCACTACCGAGGTAATAATGCAATGGGGGAGGCAGGGTGATGGCTGTCTCGTTGCTAGTAAGGGCTAAGTCTCTAGCCCTATAGCAGCAGGTAGGGGAAGCCAAAATTACTTGACGATACTACAAGGCCGACCATAGTGCAGAGATTTATAGATCTGTGGTTGCTATGAGTTACTGTACCTCCACCAGTGCTACAGTGTATCACTCTTAGTCTGGCCCATAAACTTAGGCTGGCATAGCTCGAAGGTTCATCCGGGCACTTAAGCCATTCTACCGTGGCAAGGGGGTGATACCATAGGAATGGAAAAAAAATGGTGAGGGTGGTGGCTTTACTCCCTGTTCACAATTTTCCAAGTATCCCCTGCTGGGCTATACTGGCATCATACACCATTACTTTCTTGAGTAAGGCAATTCAGCATCCACTACCGAGGTAATAATGCAATGGGGGAGGCAGGGTGATGGCTGTCTGGTTCCTAGTAAGGGCTAAGCCTCTAGCCCTATAGCAGCGGGTAGGTGAAGCCGAATTTATTCGACAATCCTACAAGGCCGAGCAGAGGGTACCTTACCAGGACCTAGTGGCTGGGATAGATCGAAATGGTTCTCCACTGTCTCAGATTAAAAACCTTTGACACACCTGAAGGCTAAAAGCAGATACTACACTTGATCTTTTTTTCACAAAGACGTAGACACTTGAATGCTGTAAAAATTTCAGTCTTTTATTAACAATAGCGAAGAGATTTATAGATCTGTGGTTGCTATGAGTTACTATACCTCCATCAGTGCTACAGTGTAACACTTTTAGTCTATGAGTTACTGTACCTCCACCAGAGCTACAGTTTATCACTCTTAGTCTGGCCCATAACCTTAGGCTGGCATAGCTCCAAGGGTCATCCCGGCACTCAAGCCATTCTACTGCGGCAAGGGGGTGATACCATAGGAATGGAAAAATAAATAGTGAGAGTGGAGGCGTTACTCTCTGTTCACAATTTGCCCAGCATCCCCTGCTGAACAATTCTGGCATCATACATCATTACTTTCTTGAGAAAGGCAATTCAGCATCCACTACCAAGGTAATATCGCAGTAGGGGAAGGAGCGTGATCACTGTCTTGTTCCTAGTAAGGGCTAAGCCTCTAGCCCTATAGCAGCAGGTAGGTGAAGCCAAATTTATTGGACGATCCTACAAGGCCAAGCAGAAGGTACCTCACCAGGACCTAGAGGCTGGGATAAATTGAAATAGTTCTCCACTGTCTCAGCCTAAATACCTTTGACACCCCTGAAGGCTAAAAGCAGATACTACACTTGATCTTAGCCAAAAGGCCGGGAAGCGATCAAAAGGGCAACCAAACTATTTCTTTCTCTTTTTTTCACAAAGACGTAGACACTTGAATGCTGTAAAAATTTCAGTCTTTTTTTAACAATAGCGAAGAGATTTATAGATCTGTGGTTGCTATGAGTTACTGTACCTCCACCAGTGCTACAGTGTTTCACTCTTAGTCTGGCCCATAACCTTAGGCTGGCATAGCTCCAAGGGTCATCCGGGCACTCAAGCCATTCCACAGCGGCAAGGGGGTGATACCATAGGAATGGAAAAATAAATGGTGAGAGTGGTGGCGTTACTCAATGTTCACAATTTGCCCAGTATCCTTTGCTGGGCAATTCTGGCATCAAACATCATTACTTTCTTGAGAAAGGCAATTCAGCATCCACTACCGAGGTGATAATGAAAAGGGGGAATGAGGGTGATCACTGTCTCGTTCCTAGTAAGGGCTAAGCCTCTAGCCCTATAGCAGCAGGTAGGTGAAGCCGAATTTATTCGACGATCCTACAAGGCCGAGCAGAGGGTACCTTACCAGGACCTAGTGGCTGGGATAGATCGAAATGGTTCTCCACTGTCTAGGCTAAAAAACCTTTGACACCCCTGAAGGCTAAAAGCAGATACTACACTTGATCTTAGCCAAAAGGCTGGGAAGCGATAAATAGGGCAACCAAACCATTTCCTTTACTTTTTTTCACAAAGACATAGACACTTGAGAGCTGTAAAAATTTGAGTCTATTATTACCAATAGCGCAGAGATTTATAGATCTGTGGTTGCTATGAGTTACTGTACCTCCACCAGTGCTACAGTGTATCAGTCTTAGTCTGGCCCATAACCTTAGGCTGGAATAGTTGCAAGGGTCATCCGGGCACTCAAGCCATTCCACCGCGGCAAGGTGGTGATACCATAGGAATGGAAAAAAAATGGTGAGAGTGGTGGCTTTACTCTCTGTTCACAATTGTTCCTAGTAAGGGCTAAGCCTCTAGCCCTATAGCAGCAGGTAGGTGAAGCCGAATTTATTCGACGATCCTACAAGGCCGAGCAGAGGGTACCTTGCCAGGACCTAGTGGTTGGGATAGATCGAAATGGTTCTCTACTGTCTCAGATTAAAAACCTTTGACACCCCTGAAGGCAAAAACCAGATACTACATTTGATCTTAGCCAAGAGGCCGGGCATAGGGCAACCAAACTATTTCCTTCTCTTTTTTTCACAAAGACGTAGACACTTGAGAGCTCTAAAAATTTGAGTCTTTTATTAACTATTGCCCAGAGATTTCTAGATCTGTGATTGCTATGAGTTACTGTACCTCCACCAGTGCTACAGTGTATCATTCTTAGTCTGGCCCATATCCTTAGGCTGGCATAGTTTCAAGGGTCATCTGGGCACACAAGCCATTCCACAATGGCAAGGTGGTGATATCATAGGAATGGAAAAAATGGTGAGAGTTGTGGCTTTACTCTCTGTTCACAATGTTCCCGGTATGCCCTGCTGGGCATTACTGGAATTACACTTGTATCACTGCTTTCCCTGGCAGTCCAGCACACATGACATGAGCCATACTCTGTTTTAAAAGTGGTAACCCAAGTGTGGCTCGGGGTAGAAAAAAGATGCTCAAAGCCTATGGAAAGCTAAACCTATGGAAAAGAATAGTAAATATAGTCTTACCTGATCTGCCGGTGCCCTCTTGTTGCAATCTACCGTCTTCTTCCTTCCTGCGCATCTAATGAGTCACCGTGAATTTCCCGGTGACATCGGTGCTTGCGGACAATGCCGGTGGGGAAGGGCGGAAAATTCAAATCCAGTACCACTCAGGAGGTAAAGGTGCTTGCCAGCTGTAGAATGTTGGAGTTTTTACAGCTGTTGCAGCCTCTACAGAGAAATTACAAATGAGCTCAGAGTCCTGCTGCCTAATAATTCAAAACTGTGGTGGAGAGACTTAGATAGTCCTGCTGCTTAATAATTCAAAACTGTGGTGGGGGGGCTTAGATTCTGACCAATCAGCAGGCATTTTTAGAAAAACTGTGTTGTTTTGATTCCCTGTGAATGGTTACTATGGGTTACCGTGCAGGTTGTTTTGTTTTTTTTGTTTGTTTTCCTCACAGATGCTGGAGCTATCTCATGCTTGTGATGTGAAATTTGAATAAAGATGAGAAGGAATAAAGCTCTGTAAATCCAGTGACTTTTATGGCAATAGGCATTAAGGTAAAAGGGAGCTGGAATGTTGAAATCTTAAAAGCCATGAGGTGGGATGAGGAACAAATAATGAGGTGTGATGTTTTGCAGTGGGGGGGGGGGGGGTATCGCAGTGAAGTGTGTGCAACTGCATGGGGCCCCTGAACAGTTCTTAGCCTGCTTGGGCCCCTGCAGCAGCTTGCACAGTCCCCAGTTGATAGCTCAGCGTCAGCTTAGAGGGGGCTTGTAGGCAAGGACCATAACTGCTGCAAGGGCCCCTGCTACCTGAGGACTGCAGATTCTCAGGGCCCTGCACACACAGAGCCGGAAGAACCTTCAGGTTCAGGCCAGAAGGGAGGAAGGATAGGAAGAGAAAATAAAGTGTGAGGAAGAGGGGAAAGGGAGGAACAGATTGGGAAAACATATGGATTGGGTGGGGGTAGTACAAGAGGAAATGAGAAAAAATACAGTATGATAAGTATATATTATGAGGTGTGATACTCTGCAGGGTTATCGGATCAGGTTTGATACTCTGCATGTATATGTGATGAGGTGTAATATTCTGTATATTCTGTTAGTATATAAGATGAGGTGTGATACTCTGCTGCTATATATGATAAGTAGTGATACTAGGTTAATGGGATGAGATATGATACTCTGTAGGTATATATGATGATATGTAATACTCTGCAGCTATATATGATGAGGTGTAATACTCTGCAGGAGTATATAATAAAGTTTTATACCCTGCAGCTATATATGATGATGTGTGATACTCTGCAGATAAGTATAATGAGGTGTGATACTATCAAAGAATATAGGATAAGGTGTGATCCTCTTCAGGGATACAAGAAGAGGTGCAAAAAATCTGCATGTATATATAATGAAGTGTCTTCAACTATAAATGATGAGGTGTGATACTCTGCAGATATATAGGATGAGGTGTGATAATATGCAGGGATATATGGCGCATATATACCACAACCACATTGATCTGTGGTTGCTATGGGTTACTGTGCCTCCACCAGTGCTACAGTGTATCACTCTTAGTTTGGCCCATCACCTAAGGCTTGGCATAGCTCCAAGGATCATCCGAGCACCCAAACCATTCCACCGCGGCAAGGTGGTGATACCATAAGGATGGGAAAAAATGTGCCCAGTCCCCCCTGCTGGGCATTACTGGCATTACACTTGTATCACCCAGCTTTCCCTGGCGGTCCAGCACACATGCCATGAGCCATACTCTGCTTTAAACCCCTGAGTGGTAACCCAAGTGTGGCTCGGGGTAGAAAAAAGATGCTCAAAGCCGTAACCCCGAGCCACACTCGGATTAGCTAAACCTATGGAAAAGAATAGTAAATATAGTCTTACCTCATCTGCCGGCGCCCTCTCTCGCAATCCTCCGTCTTCTTCCTTCCTCCGTATCTAATGAGTCACCGGAAAGTTCCCGGTTGGAGTTTTTACAGCTGTTGCAGCCTCTACAGAGAAATTACAAATGAGCTCAGAGTCCTGCTGCCTAATAATTCAAAACTGTGGTGGAGAGACTTAGATGCTGACCAATCAGCAGGCATTTTTAGAAAAACAGTGTTGTTTTGATTCCCTGTGAATGGTTGCTATGGGTTACCGCGCGGGTTGTTTTTTTTTTTTTTTTTTGTTTGTTTTCTCACAGATGCTGGAGCTATCTCATGCTTGTGATTTGAAATTTAAATGGAAATATATGGCAATACAGCTGTTGCAGCCTCTACAGTGAAATGACAAATGAGCTCAGAAGTCCAGCTGTCTAATAATTCAAAACTGTGGTGGAGGGACTTAGATTCTGACCAATCAGCAGGCATTTTTAGAAAAACAGTGTTGTTTTGAGTCCCTGTGAATGGTTGCTACGGGTTACCGCACGGGTTGTTTTTTTTTTTTGTTTGTTTTCTCATATACTCATACTATCATATTACACTGTAAAATAAATTTTCATGAAAAATGAATCCAGACAGAAATGTACCTCTCGGGAGGTTAAACATGTGGAGAAGCCTACAACTGACACTTTTTGAGTTCACTTCCTCCCCCTGCACAATATGCCCACCCAATATCTGTTTTGGAGTCAGTGTGTGTTAGGGAAGGTTCGTTAAGAGGGACATTGTCCTCTGCTTACCAGCTGCTTCTGGCGGAGTCTGCCCCGCCAACGCTGTCTTTTATTACAAATTGGGAACGAGATCTTAATGTTGTTTGTACTCCAGAACAGTTGGAATTCATCCTATACTTCAGCCATAAGGCCTCCATCAGTAATTCTTACCAAGAAACAAATTTTAAACTATTAACTAGATGGTATAGAGTACCCTCTGTTCTATCTATAAGATATACCCACAGGTAGATCCAATGTATTGGCGATGCAAATCAGGGTACGGTAGTTTACATACTTTTTTGGGAATGTCCCTTGTTGACCTGCTTCATGTCTGGGGTGGCAGATGTTATTTGTGATTTGACAAATATTTCCGTCCGAAATAAACCCGAATTAGTTCTTTTACATTTATCTACTCTCTCTAAAGGTACGTACACACTTCCAATTTTTATCGTTCAAGACGAACGATCGATTGGGCAAAAATCGTTCGTAAGTGAGCTTTTACTAATTTTGGTTTTACCCTTTTTTTGTTATATAATAAAATGTTACCGATAATTAGTCATTTCATGTGCAAATTAATACTGTACTACAGAAGTTGTGCAGTACTTGTTAATATTTCTTTATTATGATGTTGTTTCTTGTACAAGGTTTTTGATATTACGAATATACATGTTTGACTGATTGCTGAATAAAAAATAAAGTACAAAAAGAACCCAAAAAACGCATGTAAACATTCCTACCACGTTTATATGCATTTTATGCACTTTTACAAGTGTTTTAAAGCTTGTCTTTAAATCGCTAAATATTTTTTATAAAGGCCTAAGACGTGTTTTACCTAAAATTCCTGCAATTTTACATGAGCGTTTATCAAAGTTTTACTTTTAACCCTTTCAGCGAATGAATACAGGGGTACATAAAACCCCTTACTTGTACTTGAAAGAGCTAAAATATGTGTCAAAATAAGAGGAGGCTTGTTAATGTTAAAGTATTTTATTGAATGTATTTGAATTTTATTTTACAGGTTATCCCACAATGGCAGGATGATTCCCACAGCTACATTTATGACATGAGCACAGTCGTGGGACTCCTTGTGACAGTAAGGGATCCTCGGACACAAGAGAAGCTGTGACATGTGTTCTCTATCCAAAAACACGTACTACAGCTGCTCTTGGGCTGCGGGAGTAATCAGGCGAGCGGAGCTGTCAGCATAGCAGTGCTCCGCTGATTGGTCCACTCCCTGATTGGCTGAGGAAAGGGAAATCCTGATGACGCTTGAGCTTTCATCAGGGTTTCCCTTTTCTCAGCCAATCACAAAGCACTGGAAGTGAATTGGGAGCCTTGTCTTCATTTAACCCCTAGTGCCTGGTGATCCCTCACTGTCAGGAGTCCCACGACTGTGCTCATGTCATAAAGGCAGCTGTGGGAATCCTCCTGTCATTGTGGGATAACCTGTAAAATAAAAAATAGGTTTAGTTACACAAACACACATTCAATAAAATACTTTAACATTAAAGCCTCCTCTCTTTTTTTACACATATTTTAACCCTTTCAGGAAATAAGTAAGGGGTTTAATGTACCCCTGTACTCATTCCCCAAGATAGGGTGGCAAAGATCTGGGAGTCCCCTTATTAAAAGGGGGCTTCCAGATTCAAAAATACTGCCAAAAATTAAATGAATGCAATAGGAGCGTTTTCAAGGGTTTTCCCTGCGTTTTAATTTTTTAAACGTTGCAAGCAACTATTAGGATACAGCTCGTAAACGTGCCTTAAGAAAAAGTCCTGGTGTAGATTAACCCATTGTAATGCTTTGGAATTTCAAACATGGGCTTTTAAAGCCTCAGGTTAAACGCCGGTGAAACCGTCTGTGTAGACTAAGCCTTAGGCAGGTCACTGAATATGTTGTAGTTCATTGGCTGAAGGAATATACATTCAATATAATAATTTAAACATCTATATATAAAAAAAGAGATGATTATATAGGATCCTTATTAATAAAAAAGTGTTTCTATTTTCAAAGAACAGGTGGTTACTTGAGCTTAGAGCGACCTGGCCTCCTGCACAGGTTTTTCTTAAATAGACAAGGGCCAGGGACAACAAATAGATGGATTGTTAGTGTGCTAAGCAAACTAAAAAAAAAGACAAAAAAACATCACTTATATTCTTGAAAACTTCAAGTTTAAAAATGAATAGACTGTTTGTGTATTGTCATATACTTCCCTCATTTTGGGACACTGTGTGCAATGAAACTGGAGGCCAGGAGCTGGGATTCTGTTTCCTCATCTCATTGTCTAAAAAAATTTTAACTTAATAATAACATAGAGAGAGACCATAAAAATCTTTGCTGAAGACGTTAGGGAAAAAAAAGTTCCATAACCACCCACTTGGAGTGCTAAGATTTCTCCCTAGCAGCGTTAGTTTCTTGGAAAAAAATTGATACCGGCTGTGTAGTTATGTGTAAATTAGAGTAAGATGTTTCAAATGAGGTGCCAATAATGAATGTTACCCCAGGTAGTATGGTGGTAGAATCTGCCTATTGTCTGAAATATCAAAGATTGTGTTTTCTTTCAATTATTGATCTGTGTGGAGGTCATGACAAGACCAAAAGATTTCTCCAGGGCTCTCAGAAAGAAGATTATAGATGTCTACAAGGGCACTGGAATTGAAATGAATCACTTTGCTGTAGGCACAAAAATCTGCAAGCTGTGTGGTTTTACATGATTGCTAATTCATGCCAATTCAGCCTAGGTGGAAAAGAAGTCACAAGATCCCCCAAAATTTCATTACAAGATCTGCAGGTAAATGGTGAAATAGTTATTGACAATGTGCATGTGTCTATAATGGGAGAAATTGCACAATTTTTATTATTATTATTATTGATGTTTATATAGGCTGACAAAAGTACAAAAACTTTTTTGACGTGGCCAAAGCAGACTGTTGTTGGACCATTTTCTGAGCACAGCTGAGTAAGCAGGTGTACTAAATGTGCAATTATACTGAAGATATTTTCTTAATGTATCAAGAATGCACCCTCGCCACATAGTTACAAGTTGAAAAAAGACCATCAAGTCAATCAAATTGATTTTAGTCCACTTTAAGTGTATTACCCTCCTTGCCAGAATTTTATAAATCACAAAATTAGAGCTATACAAACTTCTATCCATGTAAATTTATATACTGACTTGGCTATTGTTCTGACTCTTCAGATTGGAATATCTCTCCTCCAGTTATTACAATTTTGTAAAGTGTAGCTATCTATTTTTTGTTTATCCAGTAATTACTGATTCCAAATGGAGTTCTGTTTTGTTAGGGGTGTTCCCGGTATCCATAGCAATACAACAAATTTCTATAATGTGACATCATGCACCCTCATCATCACCCCAACATCTGTTTTCTAAATTGCAAAGGTTTTCCAGTAGAACAATATGTAATGTCTATGGATTATTAGTGTGTATAGGGATTGTATGGAAAAGTGTTGTAGAAAATTAATTTAATAAAAAGTTAATGTATGCGGACTGCTTTCCTGCATTAGGGTATGCATACCTTGGTTTTACAAGATACATACTGTGTGTATTCCAGCATGTAAAGCTGCAGGTGTTCCCATAAATGCAGGGAAGCTAATATTATTACTCAGTATTTATTATATTATACATATTATGCAGTGCTGTACAAAGTCCAGAGTCATTTCACTAGCTGTCCCTCAAAGGAGCTCACAATCTAATGTCCCTACTATAGTCATATGTCATTAATGTAGTCTAAGGTCAGGTTTGGGGGGGAAGCAAATTAACCCAACTGCATGTTTTTGGAATGTGGGAGGAAACCCACAAAAAACACAGGGAGTACCTGCAAACTCCATGCAGATAGAGTCCCAGCTGAGATTCAAACCTGGGACCCAGCGCTGCTAAGGCCAGCGTGTTAACCACTGGGCCACCAAGCTATATGAAGTTAAAGTGGAATAAAACTTTAAACATTTAAAAAAATTGCAAGCAGGCAGGTTTTTATTGTGATATCTCTTTTGCAATAAAACAAACTTATCTTCCTATCCGCAATCTTTTTTGGAATGTAGAGCTGCATGCACAGCTCAGTGTACATTGTCGGCATGCCATGGTGCTGTAATGAATTATCTCCAGTGGACATGTGCAAGAAGTTGGATGGAGAACCTGAACCCTCAAAAAAGAGGGGTTAAAGATGTTGGCACTGTCTCCAAGGGGAGTTGAGTTCCAGTACTAGTTATACTTTAAGTAAAGATGTTACTGTAAAGCTTCCCTTTTCCAGGACACTAACATATTTGCTCTCTAATCATAAAAACATGTACCAAGGAAAATATTTAAGCTTCCATTACTGACATGTTTGAAATGTGCATTTAAAGTGCATGAAAAGCCAACAAACCTGTGGTACTCACCTGTTCCCTTTCCAGGACACCGCCAAATTCTCAATAGAAGAATAGGGGAACCTGGGATTGCCAGGTATCCTGGCACATCCCGGCTTTTTGCCAGATACCCAGAGCAATTAGGCTGGTAGGAGCGACTATTGCAGAAGGGATATCACTTGACCTGCTTGATGGAGTAATCTTAAAGTAGATTGCTTTACTCCAAGACTGGAGAAGAAAGACTATCATGGGATGACCTGGACGACTCGCCAATCCTAGAAAGGATCTGGCCCAGGATTGAAAACAGCTAATACCTAATGATTTTAAGTTATTCATTCCAGGTTTGTTGGATCACCCAGGTTCATTCAATAGTCACCAGTCTTGGAGAGCTTTAATAAATCAGGCTTAATAAGAGAGCAGGTGTCACCTTGGGACAGTGTATTACTGGCAGAATCATTGATTAAAAATAAAACACCAAGCCTTAAAAACATAAAACTAGCACACCTACCACATCTAACCACTGGTAAGCTGCAATATATTATATTATTTTTTTTAGGTTTAACCACAATTTGTGGCGGGATTTCGGCTTTCAGATAGGGCCCAGTTTGCTTCAGCCAACTCTACAAATTAAATAAAGATTATGCTTTAGAATGAATGTTGCATAGAGACTTTTGGGGAAAAGTTATTTTTGGCCAAGAATTCACTGTCTGCTGTAAAAGATAACAGACTAATAATATAACCGTGTCCTTCTAAGTGTATACTTCACAAAGTGGTAAAGAATTTTAACATCCTTTTCTGTGTGTGTGGTCTGTACATAAACCATAATTCTACTCCTACTGATCCAGATAATCTTCATAAATGCAATGTGTAGAATTAAACTCCCTCTGAATTATATAATATTTACCCATAGAATAACTAACAACTGAGATTCTCCTTAGCAATATATCAGAATCTGAACAGACAGCAAACACATGCTCAGCTCCCTCTATAACAGGGTTTTCTGTCATTGGCTCTCCAAAAAGGAGTTAAAATTGGAATGTTTGTTTTAAATGACAAAGCAAATTAGGTAACTGAAAATGAAGCATGCTCAAATCCAAGTAGAAACCCACTAATAGTAAAAGATACTGTTATACAAAGTGCCTGGATAAATAAAATCACCAAGTCTGTGAGTGCAGTAATATAATTTGGGGTGCCTGTAGGTGAAATGTTATGATCAGGAGTTGCTTCAATTGGTCATGTCTGGGTGAAATGCTATGTGCCCAAAATGAGGTCGGCTGACTATCAATGTATACTGAGTGGTCGGGTGTTTCCATCAATAGATTTAAATTCCCTGATAACACGGACATATTCCAAGATAATAGTACCAAAAGTAAATTGGATCCAATTGTACAAGAATGATTCAGGGAGTATGAGCCATCAATCTTACACATGGGTTGCCCAGCACAGACCAGACCTTAACACGATTTTTTTGGGATATGATTGAGAAGACCTTATGCTGTGGTTCAGCTCTCCCATCATCAATACAAGATCTTGGTAGAAAAATGAATGCCGGTCTGGACAGAAACAAAATGTTTGAGACATTGTATAACCTTACTGAAATGATAACCCAACAAATATGTGCTGTAATCAAAGCTAAAGGTGGTCCAATGAGATATCAGAGTGTGTGCATTGTATTGAAAGGGCCCAAGTCAGTTCTGCACAGAGGCCCACTGTTGACTATGTCCACCACTGGGCGACATCAACGCAAATCCAAACCGATACCCAACAAGGCATGCTAATATATACATACTTCTTCCTATAATCAAGTCCAATGTTTCCATTAGCGGTGAGGGCTCTTGAAAGAACAATTTATGAATTAATCTTGTTGGGAAACTAATTACAGCACCCAGGTGACCTCTCCCAGCGACCTCCAATTGGACACCTCCATTTAGTCCTTCCCTGCCTTTCTGTTCCTGGCCCTTCCCTTTCATTCATTGGATTTTAGTCATCAACTAGGGCTACATTTTCAAGGCTACCTTCCCACTAGCCATGATCTTTCTGCATTGTATGCAGATTAAGGGGTAAAGAAGGAACCAATGAAGACACATCATAAAATTCCATTTTCTACCTTGACACCCACCAGCAATTGGGTTCAGAATACTATGTTCAGTGGCACTGCAACTGTAAATTGCAACTCCAGTAAGGTTAAAAATGGTTTAAGGACCAAATTTTTACTTTGAAGGAAAGATTACATTTGTGGGAACTCAAGACAGGGGCTTCCCAAAATGCCTAGCGATGGTTTTCGTGAAGACAGAATTTGTTACAAAAAATGCAGGTTTGGTGCTTTCCATATATTGCACAATAACAAAAAAATATAAAACTATTGTTTTAATAATATATTGGACTACAAAGGTGCTTAGAATTGGTGGTTCAATATATTCTTTTCAGGCTCTAAAGAACATTTTTCATTTTTCAATATTTAGCATCATTTATCTAGGATGGAAAAACACCTTTCTATTCTGCCAAAAAGTGTTATGTTGTGCTGGTGAAAAATTTTAAGTATTGGTTCTGATTGTGGAGGTTGGATATAGTCAAACAGCACATTTGTGTTCTTTGTATTGTGCAAAACCTTAAATAAAAAATGCCACTTTCATTGCAGTACTGCCATCCTTCCCGGCACTGTTTTGTGTAGATTTTATACTGTAAAATTCAGTGCCAGTCTGGTATGAAAGAGGCACAATGTCACCTAACCCACATCCTGTGAACACCAGCCACAGTGTAAGGGTAGATCAATTCACTAGCCTGGACACACTCCTGGATTTGTGCACTCTGTGCCAAAACACATTACACAAGCTTGGCCAGGTTTCCTCTGTTCCTCTTTTCTCAGTTGCCCCTCTTTTTGGCAGGATTTTCACACCTCTAAAAAATATTTGCTGGGTACAAAAAGTGTTATTTTGCACACTTTCTCTCTCTTTGCCATTGCTAACATAAGTGTACCCCCCACCTGCATTTTCCTAGGTTCTGTTGGCATGAAATTAATCAGTCAGACTCAGTGCATGATTGATCCAGGGATTTGTTTTGCAAACTTGCAACAAGAGCGAGGGTTAAGGGATGCAGAGTGTCAGACAGTTTCAGTTCCCATTTTGGTTGGTTTGATCATCATAAGTAAATAACTAAATTCTCAGCTTCCCATATTCCCAGGCCTAATCTCAGACTGGCATTTCATCACCCAGGTCACACATGCTAGAAGAAACTCCCTTCTCTGGAGTTGCAACGACAGTCCTGAATCAAGCTTACAGTCCTAGAGTACCTTTCTGTGGGTTACCTCTCCAGTATCTCCTTCTCAATGTCCAACCGGCTTCGAGGACTTTTCTTATCCTCCCCAACAGTCTTTTTAGCAAGGATCTGACCAAGCCGGACCAGGGGGTCCTAGGGCCAGGCAGCCCCATGCACCCGAACCACTATATCTCCATCATCCCCGGTGACTCCTATTCTCCACATATTTATTGTTTTTAAAGCTTTAGCCCAAATGGGCATAAAAACTGCCCATTGGCCAACAGACCTGGTATGTAATAGGCACCCAACCCTCTAGAACCCGGCTTCTTCTGGGCAACAGGAGGTCACCCTTCAAGTCCAAGTCGAGTCCCAAGTTAATATAGTTCTTGGTAAAGCAAATGTTAAAGAGAGCAAAAAAATGTTGTCATCTTATTTTTTTTTCCATGTTCTATTTCTTTAAGTTGGGTGGTATGCTGGGAGCACATAGCATGTAGACAGAACTGGATGCAAAAAAAATGCAGACCAACTAGGAAAACAAAAGGTGAACACATAGTGGCTGATTTACTAAAGTTTGGTTCAGTCCCATGGTGGGAACAAGTATTCCTGCTCAGCTGCACTGCTGGTTCTTACCTGGTACTGACCCCACTCTTTGTCGTCCTTATACATTCTTTTGGGGCTGCCATGGATGAGATACTACATATAGTGTCTCACCTGATGAAGCAGCTCAGAGGAAGCAGTAACCAGGCTGCAACCTCAGCAGGCTGGACATATCTTAACCCCCCCTAGTGGTATTCCCGAGTATGACTCAGGGAGGATTTTACCTGCAAAAACCGGTAATCCCGAGTCACAGCTGTACTGAGTCCATTACAAAGAAATATCTATATCATTTATATCTATATAGTATATATCTATTACATGCTTCTGTACAGTTGTATTACAGGTTTTAGTATTTTTATGCACCCTTGTTTTACCAGGTGTTTTTATTTATTTCAAGTTTAGTATTAAATTTAATAAATATTGGACATATTTCCGTGAGTTTTGCCTAAGAATTAAACCTACAATGTAAAAAAAAATGTCCATACAAAAAAAGTAACACTTTTTGCGTGAAAATACTGACAGAATTAGAAGGCTAGGGGGTTAATGAAATTTTGGTTGTTCACTTTGCAAGCTGAATTACTTCCTTGCCTGCAAATTCTTAGCTTAGTGAATGCAGAGAAATTCACTTTGCAAAGAATATCCAATGATATGCAAGTAAAAAAAAAACAAAAAAACATTTTTGTTTAACATGATTTGATGACTAAAGTGAGCAGACCTTCATCTCATTTACTAAATAGAGAAGCCCCTTGCAAGGAGATCAATAGCCAGTATACCTTTACGGCCATTTCAGATTTGCAGAAATTCTGCTGTGGACACAACTGGGATCCCATCCACTGCATTTAAAATAGTAGAACATGCCAGGAACCAGTTTTTATGACGCAGTTCTGTAAAGCAGAATTTATGTTTAAAATTTTGTGCTGTAGCCATATGAAAACCTGTTTACCCGTGGTGCAGCTTGCCACTTCCAGGCAAAAAGCAACAGTTATATATAAATGTGTGCAGTCTGTTTAGGATTACCTTTAGATTTTCCAATCACTATGTGTTATCAGGGTTTACCTATGTCATTCAACTCATAGATTCTTGTAATATATAAAAAAATAGTGGCTGATATATTGAAGTGGTTAACCCTTCCCTGCCACACACAGCACCTATGATGATATAAATCCTGTTTAATATTAATATTTCTAATAATAATAATAATAATAATAATAATTTAAGCAGGAGGAGGAATATCATTCTTTGGACTGGGAGGAAACACAAGCAACTGATTGTTTTTATGGTAGGGACAGATTTTTGTTGGCTAAAAAAAGTGAAACAAGCAGAGTGTGCCACTGTGCCTCATTGGTTGTCAGGCTTTGGTGAAAGGTAGGTGCTCTGGAAAGAAATGAGTTTTGCTGAGTTACCTTTTTAGATCCTCCATTGCCTGCCTTCATTGTATCTCTTAATATTTAGTCGTATGATGTCTCAGAGCTGCAAAGGATGTTGATACTGGAAGAATTCCATCTGGCAGGTACTGTGATTACACGTCTAAACAGGGAGAAGGTAGATGTATAATACTTAGTATGTGTTAATGGCTGTAGGATGCTCAGGATCACCAGCCTGACTTTATAATGTCTTCCATTGGGGGTAAAACTCCACCTTGTCTCCTAGTCCCTCACTAGTAAGAAGGCAGCCCATTTTGCTGCACAAGAGCAGACAGAAAAAAGTAACTGGACCAGCGCACCATAACCGATTGTGTAAGGTTCAGGAGATATTGATCGAAATGGCAGCACAAGACACCGTTTAACATACCATATGCTACTGGGGGTCGTATCCACGAGGACCTAAACTCATTGGCGGGTGATGAGCTTCTGCCATATTAAGCAACTATGTTCCGATAGGCACAGACTTACCTGTGAGCAGCAATGACAGGTCCAGGAGCCGTTATCACTGCATCCTCGGAAGGTACCATCTTTGCCACTGGCACCACAGCTGACTTCTATGAAGAAGACAATACCTTTTGACCATTAAATGACCATTAAATGACCATCGACCATTCTTATCCAAGCACATTCTTTGTTTTTAATGATTATTGGGAACCCTCCTAACAGTCATTGGTTTAACCTTTGTTCTGTCCCAGTAACAATAGACACATAGTAAAAAAAAACTACAGAGTGATAAGAACCTGGCAAAGTTCCTAATGCTCCACCAAAAAAGAAAAAAAGACTTTAGATACAATTTATTGCCAAATAATAGACCCACGGTGACTCAAATGTAAAAATGACTGTGGTCCTAAAGAGTATAAAAGTTACCATGAATACATAATGACATCATTCCTAAAGTCAGCTACTCACCAATTACTGGTGTGGTCATCTGTAGGAGATTTTGTGGCAATTTTCATGATTAGGGGAAAATGGGGGTGGAGATAAAAACCTCATGACTAAAGCTACGTACACACGTCAGATTTTTATCGCCCGATAATCGGCATCGGCCAATTATCGGGCAAAAATCTGCCGTGTGTACAGTCGGTGTCGTCCATCGTCCGGACGACCGACCTGCCGGATCCACGGTATGTACAGCACCGTTCATGCATCGTGCACTCCCTTGTCGTTGGAAAGAATCGTGAAAGATCCTTTCCAACGACAAAAATTGGAAGTGTGTACGCAGCTTAATGGAATCACATTCTGGTCCATAGAAGAGAATGGTGAAGATTTACTGCTGTGTCATTTATTAGGAGAATTAAAGAACTGTACAAAATGAATCATCAGGAAAGAGGAACTCCAGTAAAGTCTTGACTTAGCTCCAATTCTCCAAGTCTTGTGCATAGATGTAGTTAAAGAATGTAATGATAGTAAATTTTTCATCTCTGGGTGCACAGATACCCTATTTCACCAAAAGTTTGTTCACATAGCGACCCCATCTATATGAAATCATCCCGCTTCAAAACCATTGCCATTCATATGAAGTATAGACTGGGAAGATGTTTCCAAAAGAGTTATTTGTTTGTATAACAGGGTTATTTGTTTGTATCGTCATAGCCCTCACTGGTTTGACCTAATCCCAAATGTATGGAGTGGTGGTCATATAGTGTGTAAAGCTAGAGTTACATTTGTTTGTTACGGTATCAGCAATGCATGGTAAGATTTAAAGCAGAACTAAACTAAAGCCGACACCTTCTGTTGTCTCTTTAGGTCATCTTGCTCCACCTGATCTCGCACTGCGCAGGTGTGAGATGGGGTGAAGTAGCCTCTGGAAAGGAGAAAAGAGATGACCTCACTGCGCATGCGTGAAACTGGCATATCTTTCTCCTTGGTGGAAAAATGCTCCTGAGTTTAGGGGATGCGTGATGTAGGTATCCCAGGAGGCTCTGTGGTGCCATCAAGTCTTGATCAATGCGGTGTTGCAAAAAAACACAATTTTTACTGTATATAAAAAGGTTGTGTACCCTTCTATGTAAAGTAAAAATGTTGGGTTTAGGTATACACGCAGTGTCCTCCTATTGCTTTTTGAATGTTTTTCCAGTGCACATGTATACAAAGTCTGAACTCTAGATTTACCTAACTTTACAGTATTTATTTTTTTGTTGTTATTTCTTAAAGCTCAAATAAGTCCCAGTGTTAACCCAGAAAATTTTTTTAAGCTGGGTGGGAAGGAATTTTTGGTGGGTGGCAGCCCCTGTATTGTGACCCAACTCTTCAGTAACCACCCAAAAACCTAGATTGGTGATTTATATCATAGATTACAATTTTGTTTTAGCAATGTTTTCAGAGGAGTCAAGCACAGCAGCTGAATCGGGGTATTCCATTACGGCAGGGCAGAATAAATAGATATTGTATATCATTTCTGCATCATTGGCTGTGTTTGTTGCGGTCATACAATAAGTTTTGACTCAAGAAATGGTTTTGGTGCACATTAACAAATCAGTTTGCTGGAAACAAGTATTATTGAAACAAGTATTAATAATTGCCATGTCCTATTTTTCAGTTTCCTAGGACTGGCTGCTAGGCTGCGGGGGATTTCTGCAGAACCCAGGGAGATGATTGGGAGGTATTCAATGCCTGGGAATGCCCCTGGAATGACATGGCCTGCATGGGATTATTTATTACCTTAGCATTCCTTAGTGTTGTGTCAGCTTGGGAGATTCTCAGTGACCTCATTCCTTTTTATAGGGAATTTACTTTTGCTTTGTACACACTTTCACTTTCCCAAGTAAGTGTTTATGATCTGTTTGGGTGACCATTTATATTCTGCATTCTCTGCATAACATTAACTCCATTCATTGCTTTGGTGCTACATAATTAGGTCATTGCATGAAAAAGCATATGTACAGGAGGTTGAAAAAATAATTGTGTGTGTATATATATATATACATATATATATATATATATCACCAAGCAATTTATTACAACCTCCTGTACATATGCTTTTTCATGCAATAACCTAATTATGTAATATATATATATATATATCAAAATTTTCTGTCTTTGAAATGTAAAGTACTTTTAAACCATGTCTGCGCATGCTTCAAAGAATGTAAAGAATTTGGTAAAATTGAATGATTACATTGATTCTGTCTGGGCAACATCAAGAGAATTTAAACGATATTATCCATGATCACATTTTTTGTTTCTATAATGTGAATGTGAATATACCCACCAGAGGCAGGAATGATTATAAAAACAAAATGACGCCACCTAACAGTTACAATATATTAGCTGCTCATGGAGTGAGTTGTTTTTTAATTAATCTGATCCATAGGTATGCCTTGAAAGATGAAACAGTTCAATCCTTGTGTATGTAATAAGGAAACATGCCTACTACATCACACAGTCATGTAGAAAAGTACACTCTCTTTCAGTTCTAAAGTTTTGCATGTTTGGACATAATAAAAAATATTCTGGTCCTTAGCAGGTTCTGAAGTTATTTATATCTACTTTCAGTTGTAAAACACACAACGGATTCCACTGTGTCAATATTTATGTAACAAAAATAAAGCCATGTGTGAAAAAATAAGTACACCCCCATTAGTCACTAGTTTCTAGATCCAGTTTAGCAGCATCTTATTTTTTCCTTTTTAGCTATTCTGTTGTGGATATGCTTGGTGTGATTGTGATCATTGTCCTGTTGCTTGGCTCAATTTTGACCAAGCGTTAGCTGTTCCACAGATGCCTACAAATGTGACTCTAGAGTTCTTTGGTATATATAGAAATTCATGGATGACTCAATGACCACCAAATTGCCTAAAAGTTGTTATGAGATGTTTGTGCTGGTATGCTGTGTTTGTTGTTTTTCCGCCAAGTTAGCCTTTTGCATTATGTCCAAACACTTTGGTCGCATCAGATAGTAGGTTCTTTCCATGTAACTTTTGGAGAGTTTTTTTTGGTTTACTAACAACCCTATTATATTGAAGCATGTATATTGAAAGAAGAGAGGGAAGTTTTTTTTTTGTCAAACTAATATTTTTTATTATTATTTTATAGGTTCAAGATCAATACAGCAATACATAAAAAACATCAAGCAGCATATATTGTGATCATTTTGATTCGCTAACAAGAACACACATCTATATTTAAGTAAGACACAATAGTTAGACAGTAGAATACATTGGTTATAGGATTATTGGTTGGTGGTCATAGAGAGATATTGTCATCTCAACCCAACGCGTTTCCCCAGATGGCTTCCTCAGGGGACTCTCTAGGTTGGGCCATAATACAGGGGCTGCCACCCACCTAAAACTTCTTCCCACCCTGCTTGAAAAAATTTCTCGGTTGAGCTCTGCATGTGTTATTGTTCATCAGAGGTCGAATTATCCTAATTTTAAGACCTGGTAATGACTGGATTAATTTAGCCCTATAGAAAAAACCTTAGAAATAAACTTTCTTTTTCACAGGACAAAAAATATTGACCTACAAACTGCGCAGGCAAAATCCTAACATTTGTTATAATCCTAGATCTACAGGATGAATGATTTTTAATTCTTCCTCTGTTTGGTACTTGCACAACTACATTGTGAATTTTCAGTTCCTTAAAAAGTGATAGTTCTCTAATTATTCTAGGGGAACCAAGCTCGCTTCTGACCTCAATTTACAAAACACATCACCATTTGTTCAGCTTTTCTTTTACAGGGCCTGGAAAAATGTTCAGTCAACACTTTTGTGCAGAGTACAAAGTGAAGTCAGTGAGCTGTGTAATCCAGTTTGTCAGGCATTTGTAATTTACTTATAACTCTGCCTGGAGAACTGACCTGCTAAATTTCCAGAGATTCCCCTTAACTACCAACTTTTGGTGATAGAGAAGGAGAGCATTGCTTAGCTCAAAGTATGTGGGCAAATGACAGACCCCTGCCATTCCCCCAATAAATATGCAAAAAAGATTGGTTAAATTGACAGGTGTACGCTATTGTATATTGTGGTATGACAGTGCATTTATTTCAATAGGTTGCCTAATGCACCAAAAAGATTTACATAGTACAGGGGTGTCAAACTCTGGCCGCTCCTACAATTCCCAGCATCACTCACATTGACCAGTGGGCTCTCTGCCTATGCGTGGCCCCGGAATGGTCTGTTTTATAGAAGCAGGCAACTGTAGTAGCTGTGCTATTTCAGTGAAGACGGAGTTCCCGCCACTCATAACATTAAGCCCCTCACTGGACTGTTTTCTTGACGCAGGGAATTGTAGTAGCGGTCCTATTTCAATATCAAGTTTGGTCTCCGACTTTGTCTAGGTTTTTGTTTTGGCCCACTGTGTATTTGAGTTTGACACCCCTGATATAGCACATTTAAATATGAAGAGCATTGCATTGCTGTGTTGTATTTCATATCCGTTGGAATTTATCCATCACACCAACGCATTTAACGTGCATTCATGTGTGTTGCATGCACAGCAACACAATAGTTGAATAAGCCCTGAAAACCAGGTTTTAAAATGCATAGAGAGGTCTCTACTGGACAGAGGGGTCAGCAGGATGACCAAGGTCAGTTTCTATTGAAACGTGTTGCCCAGACTACATCTCCATTTAATGTATGCACTGACAGAATGGTGTATAGGAAGAGATCTGTAGTCTACATGGACTGATAGTGCTGCAGAGGAAATATGGCCGAAAAGGAAGTTAGGGTTCCTGGGTAAAATAGGTATTGGGGGGTCAAGAGGGTGGCGTTTTTCAAAGACTCTGACACTTTACCCTGCTTGTCTCCTTCAGCACTTGGGGATTGGGAATCTTCTGTTACTAAACTATAGATTGTGTTATTGCCAAGCAGTAAATCATTTTTAATGTCCAGTCTGTGCTGGCTTTTAGGTTGTATCTGTGTGAATGCACAGAGCATGTCGCCCCTGCCCTATGGGGGGGGGGGGCGGGGGGCACTACCCTTAAAACATTAACCACACACATAACTAAGGCTTTGCAGGAGCATCAGCTGTGTTTGCTATGATCTAGTAAAGTGTATCAATGTGACCTCAGAAATTCTGATACTTAAGTCCAAACTGTGTATTCTGTATGGCTGAACTGCTTCTGGCTCACATAATAAAGGAGTAAGGTCAACTGCCGATCTGCCTTTGGTTGGCTTTGGCAGTAATGTCACACCTTGGATGCCAAGGTGTGACATGCCAAGATGACACTTTGGAAGTGTAAACTTATAAAGTAAACTTGCTAACTCTGTACAATAGTCCGTTCTAATGTTCATATTTGGGAACTTGTTGGCTCTTGACCAGACCAGAGCTTTTATTATACTCTGGCTCTGTGATGCCTGCTGACCTAGAGAAGTAAGCCCCCCCCCAATGCGTCCTGGTTGATCAGTCTACTCTTTTTTTTTACTTGTTACCCCTGGGATGGCCTTCTGTCTGAGATGGAGGTCTGAACTGTGAATACACAGTATCCACTAATAGAGTTCCCCTTTCGCCCTCAATATCCCCAAGATTCACTTTGCCACCCTACCCTCCCAAGAGCCGCTTAGCCATCATCTCCAGGGACCATCAGGCCATTCCCTTGCCCTGACCTCCTTGGCCAACCGTTCTATAAGCCAAATTTATGTAGTTTGTGTTTTTGTGATAATAATTACGACAGTTTTTTAGTGTTAAATGAAAGAAGGTATCTGAAGGAAGTCTCATCATATTTTTTTTGGGTTATACTTTATCATTATCATTCTTTTTGGCAATTATTGTATTTGATTTACAGATTTGTAAGTTGGAGTTTGCGTTTTTTACTTTAAACCTAAGTGAAGTCACAGAAATAGATATAATGCCAGAAATGATACTTTAAACCTCGTGCTTCTTTTTGTACTTCCACGTTCCTTTTATAACAGCTGTGCCTGTAATTGCAGGCACCAGAATTAGACTCCGTAGTCTTTATATTCAGAAATTAGGAATGGATTTGCACAGATACGACTTCTTTCCTCCACATCAATACAAATCTGTCTAAGGACACTTGTGCTAAGGGGAAGTTACTCAGGTATGCCAGCACAGGGCACCATGTAGAAATCACAGCACAGCCCCATGGAAATGCCAGAGTTACATGATTTGATAAGTCACAATTATTGATTTTGCTAAAGCCCAGTTAAGCTTTCAGTTTGAATTCCTTCCAATTTCATTGTGACAAAAGTTGTTCAGTTTTTTAACTTAATTTCTTTGGATCCAAGTTTTTAAGTGTGACCTATTCATTGTTGACCACACAGACACTCCAGTAACAATACTACATTTGTAGCATTGATGTCACAGTGTCTCTTCACTGCCAACTTTATAGTGAAAATCTTCTCTTTTTCAGAGCTGTAAGCAAATGTAACACTTTTTCCTATTTTACAATAACCTTTTGTATATTCATTGTGTGAGTAAAAACCAAACTGTCTCCTAATGTATCATCCCTAATAATAAATATATTATAAATATTTAATGAATAAAAATAGGTTTTGATTTTTCCAGATGAAATATTAAGTACGTTGTGTTATGTTGTAATGTGATTGTTGTGTGTATAAGCACTGCTCTTCAGTTCCTGGGAGAAAAAGGAAGGTGCAAGAGTCTAGTAAATGGTTAGATCTTCTATACTATCCTATACGGGTGAATCCCAAGTTAGCAGAGGTTTGGGATTGCAAATTTCAGGATTTTAAAGTATTGCTACGGACTACAAATAAGTTATTTCCTATATGTGTATGTGTTTAGCTGACCCGTATGTGCAATTTTTCTTTGGATATCTGTAGACTAGACTAGATATAACTTTCCCACTCATATATAGCATATTCCCTATTGGTTGTTTTGTTTATTGGCCATTTGTTTTATGCTTATCCAGCAGTTTGTTTTGGTGTATAATTTAATGTTGAAGGTGGCTGCAGCCTTTTTTTTTTTGTATTTGTTAAGGGCTGGTTACCCTGCTGCATCATGTTAAGATATGCAGTACTATTTTTAAATACATATTTTTAAATACTGTTTCTTTAATTTCCCCCATTCATCAGTTTGTGATTTGAACTTTTAATTAATAAATCAATATTCATTATTATCAGGAACCTTGGATTTTTCAAAGTATTACGCTGTTATTAAGTATTTAGTGATGGCTTGACTTCAAGCAGTTAAATGACCACTTAAATCCCCAATGTTATTTACTAGTATAGATGTTAAAAACGGACATAAGAAAATAATTTGTTACTGTTCTGTGTTCTCCCCGGCCCCTTTTAGCTGGGCGCACCACCCGCCATTTTTCACTAACCACGCGGCTGTTTTTGGGTGGTTACTGAAGAGTTGGGTCACAATACAGGGGCTGCCAACCACCTACAATTTCTTCCTACCCAGCTTTAAAAAAATTGAACACGGAGTTGAACACAGCTGTTGTTGGCTTCAGGATTCCTTGGTCTGTATCCTTTTCATGATCTAAGGCCAAAAGAAGAAATGCCAAGTGCAAGTGATTGGACCCTAGAGGTTGATCCAATAGAACAGAGAAATATTTAATTCCTACTGACAGCAGATGTTGTTGTAATTTAAAGTATCAGTCTTCCAAATAGTGATATTAGGTAGTAAATGGAAAATGGGCTAAGCCAACCCATGGCTTATTTTATGTCCCTGATACTCTTGTAAAAAATACTATAATTCATGACTTTTAGGGGTTACCATTTGCCTTTACATATCCACCTGCTCTGGTTCGGTTCTTCAATGTATTGCAAAGTTAAGATTCCTTCATAATGGCCATAGCAGGTGTGCATCTCAGGAATTTGGCTCATCTTCCCAACAATCTGCATGCCATGGGAAAATGGTGTTTTGTAGTGTCTACCAAAATTGAAAGATTGGTAACATCAGAAAGAGACATACGTATCCCAAAAGGATTTTCTTTAAAATAGAAAAATTTGGCTTTATAGGTAATGAGCTTCCATAGTTTTGAATGAAAGGTGCTCGGTGCACTGAAATAAACTATTAAAGAGTTCTGGAAACCTACGCAGTTATCCAAGTTATAATAAACATTAATGCCAGGGAACATTTTTCTTTGGTGCTTTAGAAATTAATTTTTCAGCTCGTGTACAAGGTGTCTTCTTTCAAAAGCTCTCCAACATTGAATTCATTTTTCAAATGTTTTTCCACAGTGAAAGACTTGAAAAGCCTGTGAGTTCCAGAGGCTTCTGCACGGCAATTTACATTTCCATAAATCATTAAACCTTAATACAATTAATGTTTATGTATTCTATTAATGTTTAATGATGTCCTCCCAGATCCCTCTGTTTTTCATGTTATAATTGTTTTAACATTTTAAGAACCTAAAAGTGTCTGGACATAGGTGTACTTGCCTTTATAACATTGCAAACAATGTATGTCGATCATCCATCTTTTAGCTGTCTGTGACTCGTCCTGTCCCTGCACACAAAATACTTCTGCATCATCAGAACAAAAGTTCTCTCTCTTTTACCTGTCCTCAGGTGTGCAACATGGCTGTCAAATCTCTATGCCCTGTCCAGATATCTTCAGTTAAACAATCAATACAGAAAGTGAGCTACTAGAATACTTAATAAAATCTCATATATCGAGAGTTTGGTGTTCTGTGTACTATTGACTGATTGAGGTGTCATCATGCCAAGATCCAAGGAACTTTTAAAGATCCTTAAAGATGGTTGTGGATGCTTATGGATTTGGTGAGGAATATAAAAAGATTGCTAAAATATCTATTGCTTATTCGTGGGACAGTGACTGTACATGGACCAGTGGGATATGGTGTAATAGAAAGCAAGGTATCCTCTAATACAGGAAGGAAGCTTCAGATTTCAGGCTTAAAAACGAAGATGTATTTGGAAATTCTTCACTTAGACATTACAGTGATCAACCCAGAAGTTTTTTCAATCAGGGTGATAAGAAATTGTAGGCAGGTGGCAGCCAGTGTATTGTGACCCAACTCTTCAGTAACCACCCAAAAAAAGGTGTTGGTGGTCACTGAAAAGTGGCGGGTGGTGCGCCTGGCTAAAAGGTGCCTGGGGAGACAACTGCATTAGTATTCCTTAATTCTCTACGTGAAATCCAAGACAGGTACCGCTAGTGTCTGGGTAATGCCAATAGTTACCACCGCCTTTCTCAAACTTTTTAACATGGGGGAACCCTTGAAATATTGCTCAGGTCTTCAGGATACTCCCTGCTATAATCATTATATCCAAAGCTCACAGTACATGTGTGGTGGTCAGTAGAAAGAATGCTTCCTACATTGCAGGTCACTGAGAAAAAGGTCACCCAAATAAATAGGTAAAAAGGTCATTAGTGTCATAAAAACACTAAAGCTACGTACACACTTCCAATTATTATCGTTGGTAAACGAACGACGAACGATCCTGCACGATATCTGCCAACGATCGTATAGCACCGATCCTGTACATACAGATAACGACACGATCGTTCGCAGATATTGTACACACGATAGATGCGATCGTTTGAACGATACAGGAAGTGACGTGCACCACAGGAAGTGAGCGAACGTTCGTTCACCGCGCATGCTCAGTCCATGGACGATCAATGAACGACCGTACACACGATAGATGGTCAACGATCGTCGTCCAATCCGATCCACCGGTCCGGTTGTTCACTTCCAACGACTATCCTCGTTCGACGGCGTCGTTGGTTACTTTTTTTACGAACGATTTTTGCCCAATCGATCGCTCGTCGTTCGTTCGTCGTTCATTTCCAACGATAAAAATTGGAAGTGTGTATGCAGCTTAAGAGACACACATTACTAGTTTCATAAGAAACCCCTGGCAACCTATGGAGAAATCCTAGGGGTCCACAGAACCCTGGTTTAGAAACACTAGTTAACATGTATTTAAAAACAGTACTGCATATCTTAACATGATGCAGCAGGGTAACCAGCCCTTAACAAATACAAATGTTTTCTGCAAGGTTCACAGCTAAATAAAACCTGATAAATTATGCTTACACAAGTAAACTTTCCTGACTTATCACTTAAGTTAATAATTACACCTGGCCTGGGCTACAAATTGTACATTTCTTCATTAAAGAGAAAAAACCTACATGACAAGAATATTAATAGCTTTATATCAGTTTTTTAAGTCCTTGACCCACAAGCTTTTAACAGTATTATTAATCCAAAATTCAAAATGTAAATTCTATTTTTGAAGATACACTATACATTCCCTTACCACTAATTTAAAGTGGAAAGAGTCATGTGTAAAGGAAAAGCCATTCTGTGTTGTTTATATCATCTATATTTTGAAATTGGACTATTTTTACAGGCTCCATGTAGTGCCATTTTGTATGAAATTACAAACATGGGAAGTAATGGATTATGTGGCATTTATATTTTACCTTCTATTGAGCATAGTGGTGTGGTCCAATGCAACTACTCTATCCTAGACAAACTGTGGTAATACCTAAGCCCGTCAAAAGGCAGTAGGCAAACCCTGGCCTTTAGGCCAGATACAGCCTAGCCAGTAGTCCGTTCCGGCCTAATGCGTCCTGGTTGATCAGGCCTAATCCCGGCTGGCAGGGGTTGGCAACCTCTCGAGTCTCCTTGTTATGCCTCCCTTCCCTATTTACCGCGGCTGGCATTACCACTTCTGCTGCCGGGGTAAGGCGACATTCCCTGTCCTCTGAATGCATTGCAAAGCAAAGGGATTTCCCTTCAGGGGTGTTCCTGGTGGGGGGCGGGGCCATCAGCTCAGGACTCGAAAGAGTCCGGCCTAGAGTCCCTTCTTGACCTCCTAAAATGACCTAGTAGCCAAAAAAGTTTGCTGACCCCTGACCTAAGCTAAAGCACTGAGCCAGCAAACATCATACCGACACTATGAATACAACTATATTATATTCATTTTGTTTGGCTTTGGGTTACAGATAGACTGTCAGGAACAGATCCATTTTACTAGATATTAAGTTCCACAATTCAAGAGCAGTTCCAGTCAATAAGTAAAATCAATCCATGAGCTACAAATGCATTCAAGTAAAAACTGTGCCCAGATCAGAAATCTTTCTTCCATCTAACTGAGGGATAATTAATACTGGTGCATTGCAGTATTGCACTGTAAAATGCAAGGCTGTGAAGTCAGGGTTGTCAAGTCATAAGCAATTCCTGGAGTTCGAGTCAGCAAAAGGTTCTGACTCCAACTCCTAATCAGTTTAAACTGTAATGAAATAATACAATATGATAGTTTTTTTATGTTACACAGATAATAGTCATAATAAAGTGCTAATACCTAGTAAATAGTCCTTAAGTGTAAAGTCCAGTTGAGCTTTTATGCAATCTGACATTCGTATATATGTGTAGTCTTGAATATACATTACAAGACGTGTTTTTATTTGACTTTAGTTTCTGTTTTTTATTTCTGTTTTTTTAGTTTTCTTTTTTTTCAAATTGAATAATGGTATTTAGATTTATTTTATATGATAAAAAAGTCTACAACAGGCTTAACTTTACTCCCAACTGCTGCCATTTAACTGATAGAATTTTGGTTGTAAAGCATTTTGTGCCCGTTTGCATGTGGCTACTGTTGTGGTGGATTATGGTGTATTACATAAAAGAAACAAGTCACTTCTGGCTGAGCGGTTGGTTTTCCTCCTCTGGTGGAAGAACCACACTTTAACTTCTGCTACACTCAACCTCACTCCACCACATGACAAAACAGTTGTCAGACTTATCAGTTGACAGCATATTAGTTGAAGAGGGCTGCCTGGGAATCGTAATTTTTAACAGCAAATCTGAAAAGGGCCCTTAGGGTTACTTAAAGAGGAACTAAACTCAAAAATGCCTAAAATAAAAAATGATGAAAAAAATCCACCTACCTTTAATCCCGCAGGGCTTTTGATCGGCCTGAAGGTTTCTTCCATCGGGTCCTTCGTCGTCCTGGCTTCTGTCTCTGAGCTGGCATGCCACCATCTTCGCCTCTTCTTTCAGGTTCTTCTTCCTACGGCATCCGACCCAGGCGCGAGATCGGGTCACTTTGGTTGGAAAAAAAACTTGCAGATCTCACTGTGCATG
>NC_092865.1:64512085-64535206 GCF_032062135.1 Pyxicephalus adspersus | reverse complement strand
TATTTTGTAAATTTGCATATTTCATCTTTGGTTTAGGCACATATGCATATTGAGTAATATATTTCAGCTTGGGCAGCAATAGAATCATTGTTTTATAAATTACCAGCACTTTTATTAAGATTCTGTGTATAAGATTAGTGTTTATGGTAGATTGTAGCTAGTAGCATTGTACTTATTGTTTTTTTTTGATATTTCATTTTGCAAGAAGCCTTATCCCACTATAATGAATATTAAAGTAAAAAAAAACAATGCTCCACATAGTTTTACTTTTGCAAAAAAAAAACTGAATATTTGCATCCCAGTTAATCCAGCACTATTATGATATAAATCCATACTGTAATATTTTGAGGCGGGTGGATAACAATAAAGGCACTGTAATTAGTTCTGAATGAGACATGCAGAAAGTCACGTGATCTCCAGTATCTGGAACTGGACGCAGTTCAGTGGCACAGAATGAGACAAAAATGTAGTACTTGGAAAACCTCTTAACCACAAAACATTTGACTTAAGAATTTCCCAAAAAAAAGAACCACTGATAATTGCAAAATGTCAATTTTCACTGAAAATAGGCAAAACTTTAAGAATGGGACATATTTTGCACTGAATTACAGTATTCTGAAAAGACACATCTTTTCACTTCTTTAAACTTTTTTGTTTTCTTTTGTTTTTTTATTGAAAACCTATAAAAAACACTTTTTTTTCACAGACCATTCAAGACCAAAGCAGTGTTGTTCACTGTTATGTTTTCAATACATTCACTGACTCCTGGTAGTAAGTAGCAATGCTACATTTTTCATCCACTTTTCCAAATCATCTCAATGCCTTCAGAACACATTATTTCCTGTAGTGACAGAATTCTCTTTTTTAAGCTGTATTGGTCAGATATAAACCGAGGTCAGACATTAAGGACTTGCTAGCTCATTCCAACCTTGGCTGCTGTACGCTGTCTTTGTGCCATGGGTTGTGTCTGGCTTGAATGAGCTTTTTAAACTATCATGCAGCTCTGGCACTAAGTTTCCAAAACGTATACATTCAAGATAAAGACCACTAGATCAAATGTACTGCTGTTTATAAGAACACTTCTCATGCCTGCTATGGAAAACAGAGCAAAATGCACTGCAGCAGATAATCAATGTATTCAAAATGCTGATATATTTTATCTGTGTTTATAACACTAATAACCCATCTCAGGGTACTAAAATTATTCAAAGGTCAATGTTCTTCTCCTTTTTTTCTAGGCAGCAGCTGAACCCTTGCCCATAGACAGGTATAAAGATAATTGGCCATATCCGTATGTTCATCTTGGATATAATAAATGACCTAACCATGTAAAACTTATTTTTAGTAAAACGTAGAACCTGTTAGATAGAATCATACTTTGTCTTCATTTTAGTCTTGGTTATCCAACATCAGGATCTCCTTGCCATGTTTACTTACCCTTACAGCATTCCCAATAGTTGAGGTTGAAGTCATTATATTTTTACTGACTGAAGTCATTATATTTTTACTGACACTTACGCATAGTAATCAGTAATTGCTAACGACTCTGGGCTTGAATTATTAGAACATTCCAAGATTGAGAAGATAGACTATCATGGGAGAACCTAGGTGATGCCACAAACTTGGAAAAGATTTGGCCCATGATTGAAAACATTTGCCAATGTTTGTCTTTTCACCAAAATGCTTTCTAGATTTTCATAGAAATGGATAATAGGAGAACCCATTTTAAAGCCAAGCTCAGGATAAAAAAGAAAAAAATATTTTGTAATAGGTCAGTAGTTTTATATATTAAAAATTAGGTGAGGGAAGTATCACACAATAGGAGGGAGATATGGAGTATGGGAAGTAGTGAGGGTTTAAGAAACAAAAGAAGACGGGTAGGCAAGTTTGAAAAAATGGGTTTTGAGTGCTCATTTAAATGAACAGAAAGTAGGATCAAGTTCAATAGGATGAGGAAGACCATTCCAGAGAGTTGGGGCAGCCCTAGAAAAGTTTTGGAGCCGTGTGTGTGACCAGGATATGATAGAGGTAAATAAGCAGATGGTAAAGTAGATGTTGGGTGGGTACCAGTTTGGATGATAGTCAGGCACAAGCTGGCAGTTCCCTTTTTCTTCTGATCATCAGTGGCGGTTCATGATTAGGAAAGCATGTATGGACCATACTAAGGAACATCTTCTCTATTCTTGTAATTAGGAAATTCTTGGATTAAGAAATCAGGCCCTCCTATCCACATATGTGTGTTTCCTGTCCTTTTGTATTCTGCATGATATAAAATATATAGAGCATCCAGCAGAGGAAGTGGAAACCCCTCATATTGTCCGCAGCAGTTGTGCAGACCCAGGAATTTGGGCCTAAATATTTCATAATCTCTAAAAGGCAGACATTCAGAAAAGCAAAGTGCTTCTCGGTTGGTTTAAGAGACCCTGTCACAAAGTTTGACTAAGTCATAAGTCAATATGAGTCATTAGCGTGACACCAAAGCTCATTTTAGCTGTCTGTATTCGGGCCATTCTTTCCACTGACTAATAATGTAAGGGGTATTTATTCACTGACCTCCTATTGGTTTAGTAGGGGTTCCCCAAAACCTGAGAATTTTTTCAAGGGTTCCTCAGGGGTCAAAGGTTAAGACTATTGCTATACACTATATATTTCTAAACCTGCTGGGGCTACTGATATTTTATCCATGATGGCAGCCACCAGCAGCAGTCTTGGGCTTTTGAATGTCTGTACTAGTGAGGCTTTTGCAACTAAATAACATGCAATAAATATGTTAAATTTTTATGATAGAAAGGCTTGAAGTTACTACTAACATACACATTGCTCCATGGAAAGTTCTGCTAAAGCCAATATAAATATAATAAACGGGTAGTCCCCAAGTTAAGGACATCAGACATACAGACGACTCCTAGATACGAATGGGGCTTCCCTGCTCACTCGTGTGCAGGACGGAGGCTTGATGGGCGGTTCGCTTGACTTGCAAAAGAAATCTTTTGCCAAACACAGCTGAGGTTGTGGTTGATCTAAGGGGGGTGAGCTCTTCTGCAACCTCTTGTAACTCTTTAATGACCAAGACAAACATTGCGGTTGTTTATTTTTTCATATCAAAGCTTGCTCCAAAAGTTAATGAATGTCTAGGCTTCACAAAGTTTTTTTTTTTGTTGCTTTGTAATTACCTCACAGTGAGGATTTTATACAGTAACTGACACCAGGCTGCCTAATAATATGTTGAGACAAACATCTGTCCTAATTGGATTTATTTAAATTATGTACTTGTTCTGACTTACATACAAATTCAACTTAAGAACAAACCTACAGTCCCTATCTCATATTCTCGTATGTAACCCTGGAACTACCTGTATATGCATATCTACATATCTACCTGTATATGCATATCTATATATATATATGGAATGTGCCTCTCTTATGCCAAGTTTCTATCTTTTTGCTCCAGGGCGAACCCGAAAGAGCCAGAAGAAACCTGAACATGAACCATTATGCCAATAAAAAGAGTGCAGCTGAAAGCATGCTGGATGTTGCTTTACTGATGGCCAATGCATCACAACTGAAAGCTGTTATTGAAGAAGGACCCTCATTCTCCTACTATATACCCCTCATCATTCTGATCTCCATATCTTTTATCTTCCAGATAGTAGTGGGAATTCTGCTCATCTTCATTGGTTTGTATTTTGTAGTACCTTTGTGATCTGGTTTGCCTTATTAAGAAAAACATGGTGGGTAGGGCAGGACAAACATATCCTTAGTCCATGGCCTTCACCTTACCACTTGTGAAGAGCAACAAGCAGATGCCAGGCAGTGCCAGCTAAAATCAAAACCAAGCATGCAGACATGCGGGAGGAAGCGACTGTGGCTTTGTTCTATGACAGTGTTGTTTGTTTCTCCGCAGGCTGTTTGTCCCTACAGTCTCATTGGTTTTACATGCTGTTTGCCCAGTTAGCAATGAGAAACATGTATGCTAAAGGGAATGAGCAGATTTGCTCCGGTGGTACAGTGGCTCCTTAAATAACCAGAAGCCTACTGAACCCGATTGTGCTTATACAGTTCACAAAGCCTTAGGGAGCTACCCATTCCAATATTGAAGATTTAAATCTTTATCTGGGTATATGATGAGCCTTTTGCTAATCCTAGCCTAAAGTTCATCTAGGACAGTCAGCATTAAACCAAACTTTGTAATTGCTGGAAATACCCAGCTGTTTGTTTGTGTCTTCACAGATCTGTCCTATGTCTCAACATTTGCAGTTTAGTGTAAGTTTGAAGTTCCAATGTGACGTTGTAAATAAGATTCCAGGGAGGGGTAATGCTTGTGAGAAAGAACAGTGTGTAACCCAGAGAAATTCAGAATTGAACTCTCCAGTGATTTAGTACAGGGAAAGCCAGATCTTAATTGGCTATGTCCCATAAATATCAAAATAAACACCTGATGCACACAGATACAAACAGTATATTTTCTAGATTGTAAGCTCTTTGGGGCAGGGTCCCCTCCTGTGTCACTGTCTGTATCTGTCTGTCATTTGCAACCCCTATTTAATGTACAGCGCTGCGTAATATGTTAGTGCTATATAAATACTGTTTACAATATTTAAAAAATTTTCAGTATATATTATTATTTAACAAGATATGCACGGCACCAACATATTACGCAGCGCTGTACAATAAATAGGGGTTGGAATTGACAGATACAGACAGTGACACGGGAGGAGAGAATCCTGCCCCGAATAGCTTACTATCTAGGAGTATATTTTATTTTTATTACTTGCAGGTGACATAATTTCCCAGCCATTTTCTGTAGCCCTAAACCAAAGCTGTTGCTCTATAATAAAGGAGGGAGATATATATCTGTGTATTGATGAATTTGGCAAAAATCTGTGCTAAGGAATTTCTGATATTAACTCCCCACATTTCCTGCACATTTATTGGCTTACAAATGCCCTTTCTACAAATAAAACATTTTTTGAGTTTACCATTCACAACCTAGTAAATGTAATATTAATGTCAGCAAATCCAAGTTAGTGATTGTGCCTGATCATAAATATTCTCCAAAGTGAGCAGTGACTATATAATATTATATATATATATATCAATCATATATTCTAGTTTCATAGAAGAACATCTTTTTTTCTGGCTAACTGCTGAGTGACGTTTGCTAGCACAAATGAAATAAGTTCCTGGTTGTAATATAAGAAAGAGATTTAATAATAATGTAAGGAAAGCCTTGAAGCTTGGATTGCAGCTGTTTCTAGCTGTGACACTGTGAACAATGTGCGTCACACATGAATGGCTCAGACGAGTTTATGGCCTGACGGCACTGATGTCATTTTAAATCTTTGCCAATATTCCAATACAAGCAGCCATAACCCTGAATACGCCTCAGGTGGAACTGACAGCATGTTTTAGTGATGTTGGCAGCAGCTTGAATGAAGCGTTTACTTTTTCCAGGTCAAATTAGAAAGGTAAGCTTAAAAGGATACTGTCTCCTTGCCAATGAAGTTCATGGTTTTGGTGTCCCTAAAACTGACCACCCCTGTACCTTATAAATAATTCATTATAATTAAACAGTATTTATTTATATAGCGCCAACATATTACGCAGCACTGTACAATAAAGAGGGTTTGCAAATGACAGACAGATACAGACAGTGACACAGGAGAAGGACCCTGAACTGAGGAGCTTACAATCTAAGAAGTGAAAGAACCTGCACACAATAGGAGGCCCGCTTTCCTGTTCTTCTTGCTACTCTGTTGTTGATACCAATATGTGCTGTGCCAGTGACTTGGGGGAATGGTGAGGTCACTCTTTGCTGTCACATTAATGTATAACCTTCAGCTGTAATGGTTTGCTATCAGTTTTATGTTGTGTTGGTTTATAAAGTTTTAAAACAGAGCATTTATATATTGTTTTTACAAATTATATATATATATATATATATATATATATATATTTATATATAATGGACTGATAATAATTTAATACAGAGTGTATTTATGATACTGGTATCGCAGAGTTATTTGTAAATGGAGAAGTATTCTCTTTTTCCTTGTCTTTAGTCTTTTATGGGCTGGAAGCTTTTAGTGTCACTGGAGGGAAGGGCAGATTAGGATAGCTAAGCTTTGGGTTTTTGCTGTGCATTTTGTGGATGAATTGCTACACAATGCCTGTAGTTGCAGAGGTCTGGTAAAGCTTGTTTGATTGCCTATTTCTTTATTTTTTATTGACATTGTTTTCTGTTTGATTTTTTAGAAAAATATACTGTTAAATGGGGGCTGTACTTTTTTCTGTAGCTTTGTATATTTTTAATGTGTTTGTTTTTATTCCGTGTAGAAGGTAAGAATCTGTAACAGAGTTTGTTTAAATCTTTTCAATGTGTATACTGTAACATTCACTTGTGTTTGTGTTTCAATAGATTCATATTGAGAAACTCCTTGAAGATGTGATACTCATAATTGTATGTTTATTTTTCTTTCAGTAAAATACGATCTTAACAATCCTGCCAGACACGCTGTGTTGGATAAGTTGGAAAATGCTGCTACAGGACTTGTGTTTGTTATCGTTGTCGTCAACGTGTTAATCACAGCGTTTGGTGTACAGAACTCATCAGCACCTTCAAATGTATAGAGTTCAATGTGTTAAGAGGTGAATATTATTTTTTTGTTAAAGAGGACCTGTCAGTTTTCAGGATACATAATGTGGAACAAGTGTTCTGGAGAGTTTAGTAGCTGGATTTTTTCTGTTATGGTTCTGTGGAAAATTGTTGCAGCTTAGGGGTAATATTAGGAGGTTCGAACACAATATTAGCCTCAACAAACATCTAGTGTAATCAAATGTATCAGATAGATGCAAACCTTCTAATACTGAAGTGTATCTAAACACAAAAACAAAATCGTAATATATTACAGCTAAGGAGTCCTTGGGTGTGGTGGCTATATAAGTGTTCAGCTTTTAATCTAAGAACATTTTCAGCAAGTACAGAAAATACCTGTTGATCGTCCAGAAATACTCCATAGTCCTTGTCACTTCATGAAAGCACAAACAATCTTATCTTTCTTCTTAAAGCTTAGCTTTAAGCTGCATACACACTTCCAATTTTTACCGTTGGAAATTAACGACGAACGGCCAAAAATCGTTCGTAAAAAAAGTAACCAACGACGCCGACGAACAAGGATAGTTGTTGGAAATGAACGACCGGACCGGCGGATCGGACGACGATCGTTGACCATCTATCGTGTGTACGGTGGTTCAGTGATCGTCCATGGTCTGAGCATGCGCGGTGAACGAATGTTCGCTCACTTCCTGTGGTGCACGTCACTTCCTGTATCGTTCAAACGATCGCATCTATCGTGTTTACAATATCTTTGAATGATCGTGTCGTTATCTGTATGTACAGGATCGGTGCCATACGATCGTTCACAGATATCGTGCAGGGTCGTTCGTTTACCAACGATAAAAATTGGAAGTGTGTACGCAGCTTTAAGCTACTAACACCCCCTCCCCACCACTAACTTCTAGATAATGAAAATGAACAGAGGATGATGTGTTTAAAGTCCAGCCAGGGGGACAGCCATGTCTCCATAAATATATCCTAGTGCAGTGGTCTCCAACCTTTCGGATCTCACAGACCACTAAATTCATAACTTTAAATCCTGAGGACCATTAATATAAATTTTTTTATAAAGATAAACACATTTATAAAATATTGATCTTCCTTATCGTACTGACAAGGACTGTGGAGGCTCTGATTCACAGATCAGCTCACGGTTAAGTGAAGTATTATTAGAAGTATCATTAGTTGTATTATCTTTGGTATTACTAAACAAATGCAAAATTTTTGGTTGCTTTTTCTCACTCATTATGGGTTTATTTCATTCCAATCTAAGACCAAACAAGAAGTCAAACACAAGATGCCATTATATATAACTGTTAAAGAAAATACACAGCTAAGGTCATACTTACCTAAAAGTTCATCTGAGAAATAAACAAATAAAATAAAACTATTGGATAAGAATCGGTATTGGCGGAGAGGGGTGACTGTTGTAATGGTGGAAACAATACTGAAGCGTACGGCTCGGCAACGTTAGTCTCCTACAACTCCTACACTGACGTCACTTGTTTTTCCGTTTCTAGTACAGTTAGTGAATTTAGTGCAATATAAAGGCGAAAATTGCCATTAAGAATTGAAGAATTTATTAGAATATTATTTTTGTTTTATTATTAATAACACAAAAATTGCAAATAATGTCCACATTTTTTTGTAGACCACCAAGATTTTCTCCATGGACAACTGGTTGGCGACCACTGTCTTGCTGAATGATAGTAGCCATGTTACATTGATGTCCTTGAGTTTAGACATCTTTTACCACCTCAAAAGTGCTCTTCATCAACTTCAAACACACTCCATCATCAGTTGAACAGAAACTTACTCCATGTATGACCCCAAAGGAAAAAAGAAAGTCATGTATGAAATACTATTTTTACAATAGATATAATGGCTGGTAATTTTCTAGGCAAAAATGAAAACCATGCTTGGAAAGTCAGGGAAAACCTAGTACCTTAGCATGTCCCAACCTTACCTTAGCATGTTCCAACAACACCCTTAAGGTGTGTAATTTCCCATTGCTGGCCAAATAGACCCCTATTACCCATTTGGATGTGAAATATACCACCATAACACCATAAAGGAATCTCAATTTTGTTTTGTCACAAGATATGCAATCACTGGTAATCACCTTTCCTTAACAGCCCTGTAAGGCAGTGGTCCCCAACCTGTGTTCCGTGAGAAAATTGTAGTGGTCCGCGGCTCTGGCTGGTGCACCCTCCAGCGGCGTCAGGAGAAGGATCCCCCCTGGAGGGGCGCACCGGCCAGGGCCGCGGACCATGTCTATCATATGCATCGCAGGCTCAGGGTGGTGGGTAGATTGTGTCTCTGGCTGTAATAAGGAATAAATGTATGAGATTTCTCTAAACCAGATTGGATAAATATCTTTTTCTTTTTTCTTTTGTTTTCAGTGATTTAAAAGCTAAAGTTACAAGATTATCATACAGTACGCACTGTTCTCAGAACACAATTTTATATGAATCATTTAGCCAAATATACTGCTCGCCCAAATTGTTCTGGTTCTGCTGGATCTGATATACCGACTGAAGACAGATCATCTGGAAACACAGCTGGACAGGATGTTATTGAAATATATCAACATTTTCCTAAAGTTGTCACAGCTGGACTAGATTTTATTGAAATATAGATACATTTTAATAAGGTTGTCAACCAGTTCTTGACTCCCAAACACTCAGGAGACGGTAATGCTGGATACTCCACTCTTCTCTTGGAACCAAATGGAACAAAACATATGTAGCACTTATTTTTATGAAGTTAAGAGCAAAGTTCTTCCACCAACAATAGGCATTTTTTTCCGAGCCTTAAACAAACTGGAGCATGATTGCCATAATAAATGCTGCAAGTATCCTATATGCATCCCATCCTACGGTCCTGATAGGTAATCACCCATGAAATCTGCAATATTATAAAGTATAGTCATCCTGTAGTATGTTTCCTGATACATGTACATTATGCTTACAAATGTTATCATCTTTTGAGGTTTATATGCTTTTTTATTGTTTTCTGAACTCAGGAGAGTGCTGATCAAAAAGTCACAATCATTTCAAATATTGACTTACTGACAGAGTATGGAAATCTTATTTTATGCAATATTACTGTAAAATTATTTCACAGTGAAAAATGAACAAAGGGCTATATATATATCTGTAATACTCAAGAGGCATTGTTAAAGAAAAAGTCAATGGTCTGAAGTGTATCTGAAGCCAAGGTTTTTATTTTGGGTAGGGTAGGGAAAAGTTAAAATCTGGTTCTGATTGGTGTCTGTGGGGATTGCCTATCACAGGGATAGAAGAGGAATTCTACACAATAGTGGCAATTACTTTTTTTTAGTTACTAACATAGATAATGTCACTGATTTGGCACCTGAACAATAGATGATTTCTTCTACCCGAGACACTTTTGAGAGATTTCCGTTCACTTTCGGTTTTGTCTTTGGAATGTAAAACACTGAAAAGGGGAGATAAATCCCTTCCCTCACTTTTGCTTTAGATATACTCTTCATGGCATTCCCCTTTGGGATTCTGGGTTTTTTACTGGGCACAGGTGCTAGAATTCTAGATTTTGCCAACGACTCTGTAGCCAGTATCATGCAATTGTGCATGTCATACTTTCCTGTTGTGCTCCATGTGTTCAGCAGGAAGTTTCATGATAACAATAATGCTGATACGGGATATTGTGTCCCAACCAGACCAGATACAACTGAGCTCTATATACAACAGTGTGTTGTAATGTGGCACTTTAGTCTGGAAAAAGGGGGTCCCTTGACCTAATTTGTTTTGATAGGTAAACTCCTTGCAAAGAATACTAGGTGACTAACAATAAATGTAATTTATGTTCATTTAAATATAAATTGGCTACAGATTACTATGCAGTGGGTCTAAAACAATCCCTGGGTTTTGAATATTGATCCAGCACTGTGAGTACAAACTGTACAACTGCTTTATGTTATCTTTATTCGGACCTCTCTAAATGTGATTGTGGTCTTACGGTATGATTTTTTATCATTTGTCACCATATGCTGGTCTCACGCTATCAAAAGTGATTGTTACACTTTAAAATATAAACTAGGTAGTGTTAAAGGAACTGTGTGAAGAGACAATTAAAAAAGTAACCTCAGGCTGTATAGAAAACAATTGAAACACTGTGAAAAGAAGTGTTTCCAAAGAGTCTTTTATGTTTGCTCTGGTTAAACTGTAACTTTTCCATGCAATTACTGTTTTACATTTGATCTTATTAGAAATACTTGGTTCTTCAACCTTTTTAAACACTTGATTTTAATTTGTATTGAAATTGTGGTAAATACCAAATACCAGAAAGTGCCTTTATCCCTTTTGTTTTGCAGTAAATTTAGACATTTGGTTTTTTGGACCAGTAGGTTAGGCTTACAGTAAACATGTAGCGTTAAGGAGGCACAAGGGTGCCTTTAAGAAAAACTGTCATGGGAGTCACATAGTGGCCATTCATATCAACCCTCAGGCTTAATTATTGTGAATCCCCGACCCTCAACAGGTTTGATCATTTGGAATTTTGACTTTATTCCAACTTAAATTATATAAAACAATATAACATTCATTTCCTGTACGGCATCAGTAATGGCAGCCCACATTATTCTTTTTTTGACAGGTTAACTTTAATTCAGGTAAATCTGTAGAACAGTGGTCACCAACCTTTTCGGACCTATGGACCACTAAACTTATGGGCTCTAGACTGCGCATATGCAGGGAGCCGTGTGTCATTCAAAGGGTAGGAATCTTCCCCCGGAGTGACATCATGATGCCAGAATCCACCCACTCTGCCATTGCAGGTCCAAGGCAGAGACACAACCCACCCACTGCCCTGCGCCTGCGATCCACATGGAAGACATGGTCCACGGGCGCACCAGCCAGAGCCACAGACCACCTAAATTTTCTCACGGACCACCAGTTGGTGACCGCTGCTGTAGAACATACTATCCTTCTCTTTCATTTATCCACCTGGCTGCCAGAAGTCAAAGTTTATATAGGCCAATGGATTCTGTTTTTGTCACTGTGCTGGTACTTGTTCAGTTGAATTAGTGAGGGATTAATGAAAGATGAGTATATTCTGCTAGGGAGAGGAGACTAAAGTTAACCTGGATTCAAAACTATACATCCCCTTCATCTGTTGCAGTGCTAGAACTCTATGGGGCATACTTATGGAGCAGTGAATTTGACATCAACTAAACATTCACTGGTGTTTATTCATTTGTGTACATCAGGAAGTTTTATCTGAATTGAAAATGTGGTCAAGGTTGCCTTCATTGCTTTATAATTGTGCCAGAATAAAGGCTCAATGATGTAAAAACAGATACAAGATGAGGCCAACTTTTACAAAACAATGTACATTTTTATAGCAAACGACTCATTCGAAAATATTGTACTAAATTAGAAAAATAAGTATTGTACTAAAGAAACCATTACATTGTAAACAGCCTGGGTAATATATTTTATTACCCACAAATAGTTTGCCAACATATTACAGATTCTCCTTTCCTCCCTACACCACTCCTCAGTCCCGAATTCTACTCAAACTCCTTGCTATGTGTACCTGTAATTGTCATCCTTTCCCTGCAATCAAAGACCAAGCCATTAAGCACCCAGGTCTTGTTTATTAAAAGTCTTCTTGTCTGTCCTGGAATGACATTGGAATATCAGGCTGCCAAGGATGTGACCACTGTACATACATCACTCTGGCTGTTGAGATTCCAGGACTTTGCACATGCAGGGCTGAATAAGGTCAAAGAGAGAGACAAAATACATAACACAATGACTTCAACTTAAGTGGCAGAGATTTTATACCTTACAATATCATTCTGTAAATGATTTTTGTTGCTTTTAGATCCCTTTTTTTTTAAATTGATTTTGATTATTTTTTTATATTGCAAATGCCCAAGTGTCATTCGTTTGCTTTAGTAATTTTGAAACCTAAAGCATGGTTCCTAGCTGCCAATATAATTTACATTGCTCTAGTTTTCAGCCTCATTGTATCTGTTTTTCACATCTTTTGATGTTGTCCTATAATTAAATGGTACTTTTTTATATAAAGTTCAAGCATTGAAAAAATTGTTGCATGTACATACAACTTCTATCAGCATTAAAGTCACTCTGCCTTTGTAGCAAAGTAGATCTGCAAAAGAAAGAGGCTTTATATTTACCTGCCCTGCAGCTTGCCTGTCCAGTCTTCATTCTCTTGTAGAGCAATGTCTTCTTTATGTTGGGTATATTTCTGGTTCCTCCTGTGCTGCATGGATTTTTCCATTGGTCCCTACATCACTACAGGATACAGTATTGATGTAGGGCATCAGTGGAAGAAATCATTGAAAGACACAAAATTCCAACACTTCTGTAAGTGTTGATTGTGAAGTGTTTTAGGGAGCCATAGCTCTTAAACAGAGCAAAGATTGGTCGGACAGGCAGCACAACAGGTATGTATAAAGTCTCTTTTTTGGCAAGTCTTTTCTTGATGTATGTTTTCAAACAAAATACAGTGCCTAAAAAGACCCCCAACACATTTTCATTGTAAGCATTTTGACTTCTAGTCCCTTCCCCTTTTTGTCAATGATTATTGGTATTTTTCCAAGACAATTGAGTGGGACTTTTTTTAATGCTGCATTAAAACCTGTTTGAAGACAGATTATCTCCCCAGGTCTTTTCACTTTGGTTTGCCGAAAAAAAGCTGTCTGTAAAATGCTGTTTTCACTGCCAAATTGAAGTAGGCCAAAATGATTCATGTGAGGGCCTAAATGGCCAACTTAGGTTTCATCCAACCATGAAGGCCCTTGCACTACATAACTGGAAGCTGAAAGGAAAGTGTACAATTAGACTTTATTATGTATGGCTATCCCAAAGCAGGACTATTATTTTTTTAATAATGTTTTTCTGTTTTTAAGATGTGGGAACCCTTGAAATAACTTTCAGGTCTTCAGGGAATCCTACAATACTTACTATATCCACAGCTCACAGTAAATATTTGTGGTGGTCATTGGGACGCATGCCTCCTATATTACTGGCCAGTGGCAAGGATGCCACCCCTACAGATAGCTTAAAACATCATTGGAGTCAATAGTAACTGGCCCAAGAGTCACAAATTGCTCTGGAGGAACCCTAGGGCTCCATTGAACCCTGGTTGAGAAGCACTGGTCTACACACTTCAGTGCTTTCTGGTCATTTACAGGGAAAACTACAGCATTATTCTGCCCATTTCCTGTGAGCCCAACCTGTCAGGCATACCCCTCCTTAGGGCTAAATCCTCATGCAGCTCACAGTACTCCAGGACTGGGCAGTGCTCATACATCATTATGCACTGCTTGGTCCACCATTGAGAAGGAATGGGAAGGACTTGCAGCATTACCAGAATGGCAAGCACACTACTGTGAAAAAGATATGCATACAGTGCCTATTGAAAAACAAATATATCTGATGGCAGCATTGGCTTGCAAAGCAAGAACTGACGTATCACTTTACTGATAAACCACTGATACCAATCAGATGCCCATACAGTGGTTGTAGATATGCCATCTTTATTCTCACAATGTGCCTGCTTCCAGGACATTTTTCAGTTATGCCTAAATAAGACAATTCATAGCAGTATTGGATCTGGTTTATAAATCTATGGTTATGGCAAATTAGGATTTTTAGAAGAAATGTTTATTCTTTTTTATACGAACATTATATTACGTACAGATGGTTAGATTTGGAACACTTACCACCGTTTTTTTTTACATGAACAGTACACAAGGTATATAAGGATTTCTAGTTTCCAGCAAATCCATATTCAGTATACCATATCTTGTCACTTTGTTTATAAAACAGGGAATCTGATATTCCTTTCAACATTCCCACCTGAAGAAACAATTACTGACATTGAAACATATTGGATTAGATATAGATTCTCCACCAGGGAATGTTGGAGGGAATGTCAGATTCCCTGCTTTTTAAATAGAACCCTATAGAGAATACAGAACAATGTACCTGTGTATCATACATAACGATACATATCAGATAACAACGTTTTAATTAGCTGGCCACTAAAATGTAGTGGGGGTGGGGGGGGGGGGATAGAGTCTATAGGTCATAGAGAGCAATTATATGGCTGTATATAATCAATAAGGCTTGTTGAACATGAATATATACACTGTACATAGATAAATATACACAACACTCTGTACTTGTAGATATATTAAGCAATAGATGACTTTATATGACCAAAGTTATTTTAAAGACCACTTATATTTTATGTCCTTTTGTAAACTATGTCTGAAAAATATTGTTTAATAAAGTTTTTTGTCAGATTTTTGTTTCATGTGGTTATTTAAATGATGAAGGCCAGTTTGTTATTGTACGAACCATTGATGACAAGGCAGGGCGGCGATTTGGTGACTGTTTGCCATGATGTGTGCACCCTCTAGTGTTGGTATAAATGTAACACAGGTGTATACAAACAAAAGAATAAAAAGATCACAAAGTAACACAAATTATGTATCTCACAATATATAAAATAGATTTGTTATATCTTCCCATATTTTAAAAGAATCAGTGGGCCTGATTTAATAAAGCTTTCCAAGGGTAGAGAGCATAAACTTTCATCAGTGAAGCTGGGTGATCCAGCAACCTGGAATGGATCTAGTCCAAGATTCAAAACATTTGCTAGCAAATGACTTTGAGGAAATCCATTCCAGGTTTGCTTGATCGCCCAGCTTCACTGATGAAAGTGTATCCTCTGCAGCCTTGGAGAGCTTTAATAAATCAGGCCTATTATACCTAAAATTCATATTTCAGTGGCAAGTGCTGTAAAGTTTTTTTTTCACCTGGCAGTTTCTTTTTTCTCTTTCATGAGTATGTTGATAAGATCTCTGTGCTCAAGCTTCTAAAAGGTGATACCATAAAATCTGATTATATAATCACCTTTGGATCTACCAAAAACAGTATAGAACAAGAACCTGTTTTACTTAGAAGCATAAAGAAGTAATAAAAGGCCAAGTGACCCATCAAGTCCACTACTAATACACAGTATTTATAGTGGCAACATATTACGCAGCGCTTTACAAAGCTCATAGCCATGTCACTAGCTGTCCCTAAAAGGAGCTCACAATCTAATGTCTCCACCATAGCCATATGTCATTAATACAGTCAAAGGTCAATTTTGGGGGGAAGCCAATTAACCTAACTGCATGTTTTTGGAAAGTGGGAAGAAATCGGAGTATTTATAGGAAACCCATGCAAGCACAAGGAGAATCTGCAACCTCCATGCATAGTGTCTTGGCCGAGATTCGAATCTGGGACCCAACACTGTATAGGGCAGAGTACTAACCTCTGAGCCACCGTGCTGCCCTTTATTGAGTAGATTACTTATGTTTGTCTTTTTATTACACAGAATTAGTAAGTGTAAAGGAGATTCTACAATGAGATTGTATAGTGTGGCTTGTCTAATTCTTCACATGACTCCCACTCTCCTGGATTTGATCTTTTTCATATTATGAATGCAAGCTCTTGGATCTAAACTAGTAAAAATAAAAACTGTTAGCAAGCGGGATGTTTATTGCTGAGGACAGGTAAAATACCTTTTGCAGTAAAGCAAGCTTACCTGCATGATCAGTTTTTATTGCAAAGATGGCAGTGCCATCTTCACTTGTACCTTTTCCAGGTTCTAGATCTTTGACAATCTTGATAAGCCAGACCAGAATAATATAACTGCACATACACACAGGAGTTGATTAGTTCCTGGCATATGGGGGTATGCTGCGGTAATTGGCACTGTAGAATAAGCTGGGAATGTGTAGATCAATGTACAAAAGTAAAGAAAAGATTGCGAACAGCCAGGTAAGTTTATTTTATTGCACAAGTGACATTGTCAGAATGAACGTACCTCTTCACAATTTTTTCTTACCCAAGTTTAGTTTCACCTTAAACTCCTGGGATGCACAAGAAGATGAAACCAATCCAAACCAAATTAACACTCAGGAAATATGGCAGTGAAGATTTTGCTGTGGGAGTATCCAAGCCTGGGATGACTGCCAATCAAATGTACCTATAAATAAAATAAATCTTTGGGTGGATAGAATTGGAAAGCTTACAGGAAGGAGAAAAGAATTATATATAATCACCCAATTTCAACATTCTCCTTTTTGATGAAAAAAATGAAAGTGCTGTTGTCCATTAGTTTATTTATTAAGGACGGCATTGATTCACAGCAGTCAGTAAAATTCTCAATTTCATAAATAATAAAATATGACTGCAACACTTACAGTTGCAGACACAACAATTATCCTTTATACAGATTAGTTCTCCATGCTGTTTCTATATTTTCAATTACCCTGGACATGGGAACATTTACTACCCTAACCTGTATTAAACCTGAACAAGTTCCAAACAGCACATCAGGTTTTTACGTAAAATAACTAAACGCAAATACCAATAAAGTATAATACCATTTTATTAAAGTAGAACAGAATTTAAAAAGTCCATATTTGTTTAGGTTAAGTCATAAATTAAGCAGTACCCTGAAAAATGCCATTGTGCTCCTCACTGTTCTCCTTGCTGGAGGCACTGACAAAAGAAAGAAAAAACCTGCCTCTACCAAGATGGCAGCCTCTACAAAGGCATATTGCAGAACATGCATGACGTGGGATTAGAATGTTTTTTTTCCCCAGTAGTTGATAGGTTTATGTCTTTTTTTAACCTGAGAAACTATCTATGATAAATCATGAATGAGGAAAATCATCTGCAGGGAAAGACAAGGTAATATTAGTGACTAGTCATTTGTGTTGTGGTGGAGGGGGGACAGATAACTGGAAAGGCTAAAATGTTTGTAGAATACAGAATCCCTTGCAATCAGGTTTCAGACTCTAAACTGAGATCAGTGAAAGACTGGTTGCTGTGTAATGTTGGTGAGATATAAACAAAAATAATACTTTTAACCAGCCATAGATAACTTAATCAAATTATTAGAAACACTTTTCCTAAGTATTATGTATGTAAATTTTAAAAGGAACTGATAAAACACATAATACAACTTAGTCACTTTACCAAGCAAAATGTTTATTATATATAAATATAAAAATACATTAGCCACTTTATAGGGTGTTTGGTATGCAATTCATGAAAAATGAATACACAGCAATTTCCAGATGTATGAAGTGACCTCTTTTCTACACATCCGAGGCTTTGGCTTATAAAAATGCATCCGAAGACACAGCAGGCACTGACCACTAACTTCCACTTCCAGAAATAGAATCCTACACCCATCCGTCTGCAGCCAGAGGAAAGGCAAACTGTTTACGTCAAACTAGATTCTTGTCTCTGCTAATACATATTACGGATTTAAAGGGAATTTCCAACTTTTAGTTTACATACCTATAATCCTGTACAGGTTCTACACGAACTGTCCTAATATACAGTACACTGCTCTGTTCTTCGTATTATTTCTTTGGTTTTAGTTAAAATCTTTTTAATTCTGATACCTTTTGTTGTACACTAATCTTTTCTCTGTACAGGTATATTCCCCAAGTTAGATACGAGACAGGGACTGTATGTTTGTTCTTAAGTTGAATTTGTATGCAAGTCGGAACGTGCATTATTTTATTAAATGTAATTAGGACAGATGTTTGCCTCAACGTAATATTACGTAGCGTGGTGTCAGTTACTTTAAAAAATCCTCACTGTGAGTAAATCTCAGTGAGGAGAAGACATTCATTAACTTCTGTAGCAAGCTGTGCTTTGATATGCAAAAAGAAAGAACTGCAGAGTTTGTCTTGGTCATTAAAGAGTTACAAGAGGTTGCAGAACAGCAAAAGACCTCTTCTGCAATGCATGCGAACCGCCCCCTCTTCCCCATCAAGCCTCCATCCTGCACACAAACGAGAGGGGAAGCCAGTTCGTATCTAGGAGTCGCCCGTATGTTGTATGTCCTTAACTCGGGCACTTCCTGTACTTACCTGCATTCATCATTTATGCCCCTTACCAGCGCCATCTCTGGGTGCAGGGCGCTGCTGATTCAGAGTTGCAATCTGCCCCAACAGTCCCCTTGTGATAATGGGGCTCCACTTCTGAATGAGGGGAGGAGACCCCACTGCTGGACAGCCAATAACAAGTGTCTATATCATGCAGGCAGTGACATGGACACCCTAAAGAGAAGCCCTGCTCTCATAAGAGAGGGAGAAACAAAACTTATGACATCATGCAACCATACTTTAGGTGAGTTAAAATGTGTTTCATGTTAAGATCAGCTATAAGACAGACGTGCTAAAGAAAGAACATCTATCTTCCTAGGAAGGACATTAGAAAAAAATGTACCCATGTGGGTAGCAGGAGAAGTTATTGTGGGCTAGCCTACATTTTTTTAAATAACAAAACACTATATTTTTAATTCTACCTGCAATTTGCTGACACTTTGCCAAAGGTATGTAACGATCCTGAGAGCTGCGTGGCACAATAGTTCAGTGGTTAGCACTATGGCCTTTGTGGGGTTTCCTCTGGGCACTGGTTATCTCCAACATTCCAAAAACATACTTGTAGTTTAATCTGCATTCTCTTCCCCAAACTGGCCATAAACTAGGTTATTGTGATATGATTATGATGGAGACCTTAGATTGTGAATTCCTTTAACAGACAGCTAGTGATAAACCTATGGACTGGAATTGTTGGTACTTTCAAAATAAGTGAAAAGCGCATATCTTGCTGAGATTTTTCTATATTCCAGTTATATTGTCCTTTTGAGCCTATTCAGATTTATTGCGATGCATCAATACACGTGTTAATTCTCACTTTTTGTGAACTGAGGCTGCCTGTTCATTTTGAATGAGCTATGAATTTATCTAAGCTTTAAAAATAATCCTGTACTAGTTTTGCATTTGCTGTACTATAGTACAACTCTTTGTGAATCACAAGTGAGTACAGCTGAAATCTTGTATCCTTTGCTTGGTATTTATTGCCGCTCTTCTTAAAGTGATTTCACCGGTTGCTTTTGCACTGCAGTTTCTTTATATCCTCCATCATCAAAGATCGATTTACTGTTATTCCGTCAGTGCAAGATTGATTGATTGGCTTCTGTAGGTTACAAAACTTATTCATCATTGCTGATTCTTGATTAGCTGATAGTGGTGAGTTTATTTGGTATAGAAAAATCACACAAATCCACTACTTTGGTATAGACAAATTGTGTTAAGAAAACATAATACATCATGCATCACTGCAATCTTGTATAAAAGCATTAGACTTAAATATACGAATACCTGAAGTAATATAGAACATTTTAAATAGACCATTTCAGTACATAAAAAGGAGTACAATGTCATCTACAGAAAATAAAATATTCCAGATAAAACCCTCAGAAACATAAATGCTTAATGTGACTTTATACATAAAAGCTTAAAAGCTTTCCCAGTACATAAAAAAAATGTAAGGCATCTGCATAGACAAAACAAAGGAAACACTGTCATTGGATTGGTAAGGTTTGATATTGGGCTGACAGAACAGACCTCTGTTTTTCTGTTAGGACCAATTTAGATCTCTGAGTTGTGGTAAATTCCATGGTGAGAAGGGTGTTACTGCAAAGCACAGTACAAGTGCATAACATGCATTGCTTTACCATTCATTTTGAATGGCACCATTGCAATACACAATATGTCTAAACAAATGAGCAATAATGTAACACATAGATCTAAATAGGCCCTCTGTCCTGCTAATGTTACAGTGAAATTCAAGCAAAGCAATGCAATAAATCAAGAGTACCAGGAAAGGAGCCGCAGATTGCCATTGATCTTCTAACTGCTTGGCTCTCTCTATTTTTCTTGAGTTACTGACCTAAACCTTAAAGTATTCTTGCTCGTATTGGGCCTGATTTATTAAAGCTCTGTGGAGCCGGGTGATCCAGCAACCTGGAAAGTCATTTGCTTTTTGCTAACAAATGATTTATTCCTGGACCAGTTCCATTATAGCTTTACTCATACTAGTGTATCCTCTCCAGCCTTGGAGAACTTTATTAAAACAGGCCCATTGGCTCAGAAAACCATAAAGACAGAAGGATGGGTATGACAGCTAGGCAACTAGTATTTTCTGAATCAGGTAAACGATCACATCCCTTGTATTTTTTTCATGAGAAGATATCTGTATCTATTAGGAAAGCAATACCGCTCGTATTCTGATCATCACAATCAACTTCTGTGTTCTTCCTCACAGAACCTTGTTAAAAGTTGACCCATATTTTCAAATTTGTTCAATACCGCTTCAGTTGCAAATAGTAATGAACTTCAAAGTACATTTACACAAAGGTTTCATTTTTATATGGCATGGCGTATACTGGATGATGCATTAGACATATATAACAGAAATTGCATCAAAAACACAAACATAGTGATTAAAAAAAACCTATCACATGAACAGTCCACTTTGGTTTTTGGTCCATAAATAAAAACAGTTCTTAAAGTGTATTTCCAACCCAAGTTATTCATGGTGAAAGATTAGAACTCTGTCTGGTTTTTACTTCTTTACAAGACTCCTTGAAAGAGAGATTCCCTTACTTCTTCCCCTAGTGACAACAGTTAACCAACCAGACTGTAAATGAGGAAAGATCTACATGGAAATAAGCAAAATTAAAAATGCTTTTTAATAGGGAGCAGTAAAATTCCCATTATATTTTTATTACTTTCAGTGTCACTATTAGGGATTATCTTTATTTTTGTTGGGTAAAGCTGTTGAACAGGAAGTGAGAGAAAATCTCTTAGGTTAGGAAAATCTCTAGGTTTCAGAGACTTAAAACCTGACGGAGGTTCTAACTTTTTCTCAGTCTATAAACAACTGAAAAAAACAAAAAAAAGTTTGGTCTGGACAAATACCTAAAAGCCCAAATCCAGATACAACGTTATCCTTTTGTAATTAGGGGTGAAATCATCTCTATGCCAGGTTTTTAGTAACCCTTTTCTACTCACTAAAATAAAATTGGTAACAAAATAAAGGTTCTGGCTGGAGATGGGCTTTACAGGTAACCTGCATACATGGAAATGCTTACATTGCTGAAATTCTATTTGCAAGTATGCAGCAAGTGATCTTAGAGTACCGGATCTGCATACTTGTTTCAGGTTAAATCATGAAAAGCAGCAATGGCCACCCCTGTATAGCTTACAGTGCATAGTTCCCTAAAACTCACTTTAAGAATACAAATAATCCTGCTGATGGGTATAACGTGCACTTTCAGTGCAAATGGTAAATCAGGTAAAGCGCTGATACTCTGCTACTAGTGTCAGAGCCAGCTCGCTCCCTCCTACAACATACATTCCAATTGTCTTATTAGGATCATAGCCAGTGAAAAGCAGAAAGGAGTGGGGAAACTTCAGAACTAGCAGGAAGTATCAGAATTTGAATCTTTCAGGCAGGAACAGAAGGTATCTGCAGCACTTCTATGTGCCTGCAAATTGTACCTATGAGCAGTAAATTTTCTTTCCAGTATAGTTGTTAAAGTCACTAAATACCTTTATAAAGGCAGTATAATTTGCAAAATGATAAACAGAATACTTCCCCTTAACACATACAAACACCCTGCCTTTGGAAGGGTACAAGGCCTAACATTAAATTTAAACACTTCAGACATGTAACGGTATCAGGACCTATTAACAATGTAAAAAGCAATGCTGTGCATTAACACATAGCAACCAAACACACATTAAGGGCTCTATATATAAAACAGGGAATCTGACATTCCCCCAAACATTCCCTGGAGGGAATCAATTACTGCCATCAACACACATGGACCTGGAACATTCCTATGAAGGAATGTTTGAGGGAATGTCTGCTTCCATGTTTTATAAATAAGAGTTTGGTGTAGTCAGTTCTGTGAAGGACAGTAACTGACTGCTATGAGTAATACACACTGCTATTTCCAGTTAAAAAGGTCTTAATCTTTGGTATAATATGTAGTGCATCTCAAGTATGTAACACCGACATCCCTGCTTTTAGTAGCTGATAGCTGAATCCTCCAGGTACGATATTAGGATATTTCTGACGTGTCGTCCAAACCCAATGGCAGAATACCCAAATACTTTTTTGGCCGAACCAGAAGATTTTATTTCTGAAATAAAACACACAGCAGTCAGCTTATTAACAAAGATTCTAAATACACGTAGATATGTTCTGTTTTGTAATATTACTCGAGAGGAAAGGTACGAGTCAGAGCTCTACTGGCTATGGGGAGTAAAGAGGCTCAGGAGCTGGAATTTGCAGCCCCAGCATCCCAGGTTCAAATCTCAGTCTGGATATGCATGTCTGCATATGTTGGTCTGGTGTTTGCTTGGTTCCCCCTAAGCCAATGTTTCTCAACTGTTTTAGTTTGGGAAACCCTTAAGTAACTTTAAGATCTCAGGGAACCCCTACTATAATCACAATATATACAGCTCACAGTATATTGTAGAGTGGTGGTCAGAAGAAACCCTTACCCTGACTTCTGCCCAGGGCAACAAACAAACAAACAAACAAACAAACAAACAA
>NC_092865.1:64501447-64509193 GCF_032062135.1 Pyxicephalus adspersus | reverse complement strand
AATGCTTTCTTACGTTGGTGGCCATGGGAGAAGAACCCTTACACTAGTGGTTAATAGGAGAGATGCCCAATTACACTGGTGGTCAGTAGAAAAGAAGAATTCCTGTCTAGTATCAGTATCAGCGTGCAGCCCTTTGGAGTTAAAAAAACTTTTTTCCCCAATTTCTATTGTGATCCAGCCCTGGAGTGTCTTGGAAAGAAAAGGTGTAAGCTCGCAAACCCTATTTAAAGTACAGCACTGCCTAATATATTGGCGCTATATAAATCCTGTTTATTAATGATAATAATAATATTAGTAGGTGGGCCAGACACTAAATTCCTTTTCCAGTTCAGAAATTCAGGGTGGCTCAGGGAGAAAGGCTGTGTATCCTGTATGCAGGGAGAGCCAAGGAGCCCCCACCAAAATTTAGGTCTGAAAGGAGAGTCTCAGGGACAGCCAGGAGGCCAAACTGTTGGTATTTACTGTTAGACCGTGATGAGACTGATCTCCTGCCAGGAAAGACCCTGGATGTGTAATTTCCATGCATGTTTTGGAGTAAATAAAAGTAGGCAAAATGCCCTGAACAATGAATTGGAGATGGGACTAACTCTATGTGCGGTGTGTTTGATGCTAATCCCTCACACAACTAATGCAGCTAAACTGTTACTTCATTTAACTATGTGCATCACCCAAAACTTTTCTGTAACCACCCGGCTGTTTTTGGGTGGTCACTGAAGAGTTGGGTCACAATACAGGGCTGTCACCTGCCTACGATTTCTACCCACCCAGCTTCTTCCCAAAAAAATTCTCGGGAGAACAAATTTAGGAGATTATATGTTAACCATTTCTATTGTTTGGATAAACACCAACATGCAATTCATGAATTATTTTTTTAAATTACTGACCTCGCTCATTGAGAATCATTTTCTCCTGGTCTTGACAAATTTCTACAGGATCTGGGCTATCTGGAATTTCACAAAAAGACAGCTCTATCAGTGATTTTACAAATACAATGAATACAAATACATTCTGACAGGTCACTGTATCAGCATTAAAACTCTTAAGGCTAACAAATAGTCCTTAGACTCTGCTCAAGTGACCGTACTTTGTTATATTCTCTAAAGGTTTGCCTTGTAGGAGAGCATCATGGGAGTTTGGGATTTACATCACCAAAGCCTGTAAACCGTTGGTACTCACAGATCAGGCCAATTCACAGCTGCCACATATACCAATATTGTTGAGGAGGGAAGTCAGGCATTGTGGCCCATCCCAAACATAAGTCAGGTCACAGACCTGTGTGTGCAGAAACCGCTCTGTAATAGGAGAAAGGATATGTGATTTTGATAGGCCACATGTCTAAGCTATACTTCTATTGCAGAGCTTTTTGAGCTCTATCCACCAGAAAGAACTCAATCAACATAGTCTTAACTTTTATAAACAGGGCCACTGTGTGTGTGATGCAGCACAATTTAACACAGAGTAGGTAGTGCTCTCTGTTTTAAATTACCACCTAAACGTTTAAAAAAATTGGCCCATTGAAAATATATTTAGTTATATGAAAAGTATGGTTTTCATTTGTACTTTCCATCTTCTATCTATAGCTAACATTGTACAATACGGTATATAGAAAGTCCAAAAATAGTTGTGTCCCCTTCCTATGTAACTGACTGGCTTCTTTTTGTAGAAGTCTCCAGACCTCAAAATAAAACTACCGGTGCCATGTGTACCACCTATGCACATTCCCCTAACATATTCTATAAAGCAGTGCCCCGCTCCTGAGTAACCACTCACAAGACCTAAGAATGGTCACATGAAGGCAAAAGACTAGCATGACAGTGTGCAACTTTATTCTATTCTAGTGCTGGGTATAGTTGTTATTGGCGTTTGAATCTCCAGCTCAAATTCCGTGTTCCTATATTCCAAGCACAGGCAAAATGCCAGTTAGCAGCACAGAGACTTTTCTAAGGACTGTGCTTGTTGCAGAACTTTGGGGAAATAGCTTGAGCAAAAATGTTTGGTAAGAGTGCGGCTACTGAAATCACACCAGTTATTTACAGTTATACACAGGCAATGTTCCCCCCATTGTTGCTAATAAAATTCACCTTATTTTCTCATATTGTGACTGTTAACCAAGTGAAATCACAGCAATTGTTTTCAGCTGTACACAGGCAATTATTTGTCATTGGTAATGTTAAAAAAAAATTCTCTTTTTTTTCATACTTTGACAATTACCAAGAGAAATAACCGAAATTAGCTACAGTTATAAAGAGACCTTTTTTTTTACCAGTGTTTTAAATAATTCACATTATTACATTTTGTGATGCTTACCAAATTGTTGATCATTGACTTGTTTCAGTCACCTGTTCTTAATGCGATGGAGTAAGTGCACCACATACCACCCTGGCAACCAACCGTACAACTAGAGGTAAACAGGATGGATGACAAAATGGATTCAGACACCCCCATGCTTTCCAAGATTCCTAAAATTGGACATTCATCTGGGAGCCCCTCTTGGGGGTTAGTGATACGACTATGGACTTTGTAAAGCGCTGCTTAATTGTTAAAAAATCTGCAATTTACGAACCGGTTGAATTTCTCCAATGATCCCACCAGATTTTATCCCATTTGGATTTTTTTTATGGTTCACTAACCTCTATTCTATTCTTGCCCCGGTTTTAGGAATAATGATTGTGGGCAGCAGAGCTAACGGTGATAAACACAAACACAACCTTACAGCTTAGAATGACACCGCTTTCCTTTTGTTTCTCTGCTTGTTTACAAAGACCCAGCTCTCCCTTTTTCTATTGTTTTGCTCATACACATATAAATCTAGAACTTACTTAAGTTGCTTCTACTTGGTAATGCGGAATAAACTTTGTCTGCATTGTTCTGTAGAGCCCTGTAAAACTCCAGACATTCTCGTTCTCCTTTTTTCTGGAGATGCTTCAACAAGTCAGCCAGCCGAGTACGCAGAGGAATTTTCAGGTTTCTAAACTGTAAATGAGAAAACTTAGATTTGTCTGACAATTAATAATAGACGTATCAACCCTTTACTATTGGCAATGGCAAGTACACACAAGCAGATTCGCTGTTAATTTTGCACTCCACTGACCGGTCCAATTTATATTCTAGTTGGAAATTCATCTATTATACACGCATGTATAGGATTACAATTCAAATTTGTACACATGAAATAACTTGTAAACTTTCCATTGGTATTTATCAGCTCATCTGATCTAGCCACAAATAATTGAAACCCAAAAGTGATGAACACCCTTCATAATAATTTTTTGATTGAATTGGAAGTAAAAATTTGTGTGTACTATCCCTAATAGTCTTCTAAGATTTAAATGTTTGGTTTTAAACTAAGAAAAAAACAATCTGTGTTATCTGAAAGTAAAATATCACTATATATAAATACATGTTACAATTCACTGTAGGAAGGAAGCAGTATTCAACATTCACAATGTATCAGAGATCAGCATTCTGTTATGTGGCCAAGCCAGGCAGGGGATTAAGAACACACCTTGACAACAATCCTGGCCATACACTTGGCCACTATTTTTCAATCAGGGTTCCCCCGGAGGTTGCTAGGGGTTCCTTGAGCAGTGAGCAATTTGTGTCTTTTAGAACAGTTTAACTGACACCTACTTAAGTCGTGGCTTGAGTAGAAAGTAAATTATAAAAAAGAAAAGACAGAAGAAAGCAAGGCTTGGGTTTGTAAAATCAGCAGTTTAAAGTAACTTTTTTTAGTAAAGAGTTAGATAATTTGTATAAATATCAACAAGCTCAAGTACAATCTTATTAGCTGGTCATCCCCATTAAACGTCATGGCAAATAAGACCATATAGCTATACAGGAGAATCCCTAAAAAAGTATGCTGTCTCGTTTTCTGAGGCGTTTCACCTACGGGCTTGTTCAGGGGATTTGTGGAGAGCATATAGGTAAGGTAGTTGAAAAAAATTTTTCACGGGGTAATTCCTCATAGTTAAAGTCAAAAAGTAATCCCAATGCCTTGAGCTATTCAATGGGAAAGACATAGCAATCCAGGTGGAAAAGTGCTGGGGTGGTATTCTGTGACAGCTGTCCCCAGCTTTCTTTCCTTTTTTATGATCTTGCATATATTGGAGCCGACAAATACTGTTTTCCAAATAGATTGGAGGAAGGAATACTTTCCTTTGTTTGGTAGAAAGAAAGTTAACTGTATGATTTTGCACACCTTTAAATTGAAGCACCTGAAATACATTGCTCTGATTTAGAATGAAAATTTAATTAGACTTTAGATAATAATATTTTTGCAGGGAAGAGAGCAAGATGGAACCAATAAGGAGATAATAAAGTACCTTTTCAGCTTCCTTGTTTGACAGAACCTGAGGATAGACACGATTTAGCTGTAAAATAATCCTGTCCACAATCCGCTCATTAAGGATTCTGTTGCTCTTCAAATATTGCCTGTCCTGATGTAGCCGGTCAGAGTGGGAGATGTCTGAAAATATTAATTAAAATTATTATATGTTATCCAAACTTCATTTGTATCTTTCATTGTAAAATATAAGCAATCTGGAATTCTGAAATATGCATTGCATATGGGGGTGTTCAAACAAACAGCTAAAATACATATAATTCAACATATTCTTTCCTGCCAAAAGCAATTTATTCTGATCATAAATTGGAAGTACAGTGGCTTAGTGGTTAGCACTCTGGTCTTTACAGCGCTAGGGCCCAGGTTCAAATTTAAGCCCAGACACTATCTGCCTGCCATGGAGATTGCAGGTTTTTCCTGTGTTTACATGGGTTTCCTCCCACGTTCGAAAAACACGCAGTTAGGATAATTGGCTTTCCTCCAAAATTGACCTTGGACTGTGATAATGACATATGACTATGGTAGGGACATTAGATTGTGAGCTCCTTTGAGGGACAGCTAGTTATATGACACTTTGTGAAGTGCTGTGTTATTTGTTGGCCCAATATAAATACTGTGTCATAATAAACGTTTGTGATCCTGGCAACTCTCGGTCAGACAGCATAGCCTGAAGCATTACAACTCAGTCAAAAAGCCACCCCTTTCCTGTTGATTAGCTTATGAAGTAGCAATTGAACATCATTATGGTCAACAAAAATGCATAAGAGGGGAAATCATTCGTCTCCCAGGCTAGATTTTCTGAGTCGGATACATAAAACTTCAATAAAGACAGAGATTTAGGTCCTTATACTAGACATGTATCAAAATAAATTAAATGATTTTCAGCTAGTGAACATTTAAATTAAATTGTGCCATTTATATCTGCTTGTGGAACATTAGCTTTGCAATCATTCTGAAGACTGTTATTATGGCTGGACAAATATGCCTAAAAGTGAATTTAAAGATGACAACTGGTTCGGAGCATTTTCTGTTTAGGTATAAAGTATTTATAGGTATTATAAAACTGTACAATCGTGATTGATTTTTCCATCCCTATATGATTACCGACCTCAGTCCATACAGGTTCTCCTGGAAAATCCTAACAATCAGGACTGACATTTTTAAGAAATGGTTTACCTATCACTATAATATGTTTGTCAATACGTAAAATAGGACATAAAGACCATTCAGGTGCTGCTGGATCTATAAATGAATGCCAGTCAGTGTGAATGAGCATGCACTTGTGATTAAGTTGGCAATAAGGTCTTAAAACCGAATTTTAGTTCTGCTTTGAAAAGTGATCAGGCAGAAAGGGGCAGACAATGTCCGTTCTGTAATAAAAGATACTTACCTGGCTGTTCGATGTCTTCTTTTAAAAAACGCAGAGCTGCAAATTTCCTGTAGCTGTTGGGACTTAATTTAATTTACGGCAGTTATGTCATCCCAACCAATGGCCAAAGATCAGCATCTGAGAAAAGGATGGCAGTGCCCGCAACAGAATGGGGACAGGTGAGTGAGAATAAAAAATGAGACTGGGCAGATATGTTTATTTTATGGAGAAGACACAGGCAATGAGCTGCCTGATTGGATGCCCAAACTGAGATTAAAGCAACCCCGTTGTTTTGTAGAATGGCCGCCACACACAGGCACAGGTGATAATACAGGGATACAACTTTGTCATATACCTGCTATTTTTTAGGCACAACTTCCAAAGTTCTATTTCCTTTTAAGGTAACCTTGTCATCTTTTATGTTGTAAGTATAAACTTTGTTGAGGAGCTATAAACAACTACGTATCTTCTTTGACCCAGGATTTTCAAACATGGAGGTGTGAACAAAATTTAACAGCACCTAAATGCACTTGGAAACCATTTTGCCTATTCTGATCTATGGTTTTCAAAATGAAAATGAGAATGGATCATAAAACTAGAACTAAACTAAAAAGAAGAACAATTCTTTAAAGTCAAAGAGATGCACTGGTATTTCTACACTGAGGTTTATCAGCTGTAATGGCTTAGCATTACTTGAACAGGAGCGGCAAAGCCTGTCAAAGATAATAATATGTTCCCGAACACTCAAAAAGCAATTTGACTATCCACGATCACTCCCAATGTACATATACCGAAGTGCAGTAAACATTTCATAAATGACATTCTAAGTAAACAGTTGTTCATAAATGCCAAGTACACCCAGTTCAATCTGTACTAGAAGAATGTAAAAGTTTAGAATTCAAAAATATCAAAGGCAGCCAAGATGTGCTCATCACATAAATGCTTCAGCTTGGAGATACATTTTATTCCCTCCATCATTAAGAAGTCTTCTATCCCCTTTCAACTTTCCCAAGAGGGAACATTTTGCTGTCGCTGTCACTATGAAACTTTCCCAATACTTTTGAGAACTGTCTGGAATCGATTACCCATCTTTCGCACTAAAAAAGCACAACATCATTTATCAGTGTGTTTAGCTAATATGTTTTATTACAGCAACTGTTCTTTTTAGATAATCAACTTAGTGTGGTTTTATCAGCAAACCTTTACCCTTGCAATGCAACAGGATTGCTTTAATCCCTTCTATTCAGTCATTACATATATTCCCCTTGTTCCACCACCATTCTGTTCAATCTACAGGAATAGGAAAGGTGAGCCCGTGTAAGAGTCAATATAGTCAATACATGAGACCATGTGACAGAATTGGGGCAATTACCAACCAATAGTCACATAACAAGAAGTGTAGTGAGTAACATGGTTCTCCATATCCCACAGTACCAGGTAAAATTGTTGTTAGAGCCGGACAGAAGGGCAAAGGGAAAGGAAAGTAAGGTAAGTACAGTAGAACCCTGGTTATCCTAAACTCAGATAACTGGAAAATTCAGATAACCGGAACCCGACAGCTCCCCTTCTTTGATTGCTCCTGCAGCCCTGGACTATAAACTTAAGCAAACCTGTGCTTTCCCTAGCAGTACATACAGTAGAACCTTAGTTATTCGTTGTTAGAGCTGGATAGAAGGGCAAACGGAAAGGAAAGTAAGGTAAGTACAGTACTACAGTAAAACCCTGGTTACCTGGAACTCAGATAACCGGGAAACTCAGATAACCTGATAACCCCGACAGCTCCGCTTTCTTGATTGCTCATGCAGCCCTAGCGGAGCTGTGGCATATATTCATATATTCTAGGGGATGCACAGGTTTGCTTGAACTTATAGTCCAGGCAGACATACAGTGAACTGAATATTATCTCTTCCTTGCTCTATCCTAAAAGGTCTGGGGTAAGGTCTGGACAGTACTTAATGCTTTTTTTTTAAATGCAACAATAATATTTACCTAAAGCTGTCCTGAAGTCAGCTTCTTGTAATCCCCTGCAACAGAA
>NC_092865.1:64498308-64500380 GCF_032062135.1 Pyxicephalus adspersus | reverse complement strand
TGCCAAATTAGGTAAGTATTTTATTGGATTATGTCTCAATGTCTGAAAGTCAAAATATCAATACTCATGGGAAGCCCAATTTGATGTGGGATATCATATAACTATTGTCACATTTAGGGCCCAGTAACATTGCAGTGCATGTTATATAACACATATTAATGCAACATGCAATAACGTTCTGCATATCTACATTCATTGTCATAATTTCATACCTGCACCCGAAAATCCATATAACAAATGCTACAGAATACCACAACATGCAGCTACAAATCAATGTTCTCTCCAGCCCCTTTTAGCTGGGCACACCGCCCAGCACTTTTCAGTAACCACCCGGCTGTTTTTGGGAGTTGGGTCACAATACATAGGCTGCCACCCGCCTACAATTTCTTCCCACCCAGCTTAAAAAAATGTATGGATCCCTAATGACCCATGCTATCCTTTGTTATCAGATTCTAATACAAAATTTGAAGATATCTGGCTTCCACGGATTATAAAATGCTGCCCATGTACTTTGTTTTAAGTCTGTAGCGCCCTATTGCACAGATTTTCAAAAACATTCACATAGATCCACACAGAAGAACAGGGGACACTGCATTCCTTTCACTGATAATTGTAGGTCTCTGGCATTAAACAGGTGTTTCAGTTTATTTTAGGTAGATTGCTTCTGCAGGGGAATGCCCTTGTTCTGTGTATGTGTCCTTGTAAGAAGGCACACTCAGCTTGTGTTGGTGTATCAGATTGTTCTAGACATGTGATTGTCTGCAAATGCCAACATTTATTATTAGGACACTTAAGCTAATTAAATATAAATGTAATAATTAAAGCGGAACAATACTAAAAACCCAAAAATTACACTTATCTTCAATCCGGCGGGACCTTCAATGGAGCTGGGCCTTCCACAATCCGGTCCCGTGTTGTCCTGTAATCTCGTCCTGTTGTCCCTCTTTGTCCTGGCGCAAAGGAAGCAGCGGGCGCTGCCCATAATTGATTTTCACTTCCATCTCCTTCTTCGGTCCTCTTCCTTCATCACCCACTCTTGCACTATGCAGGTGCAAGATCGTGTGAAACAGCCGCTGTGAAGGGAAAAAAAAGAGAGACAATCTCACTGCACATGCGTGAGATCGGCATCTCTCTCCCCTTGTAAAAAAAGATGTCCCTTCTGCGCATGTCAGAGTTCAGAGCATGCGCAGAAGGAGCAGCCAGAGCCTCCCGGGATGCGTGACTTAGATATCCCAGGAGGCTCTGCGCTCCCATTAAGTCTTGATGGCCACGGCAGTGGCGGTGCTGCACCTTTTTATTTTAAATAAAGGCTTTTCCCCTGAAAAAAACAAAAAAAAAACAGCAACATTTGTGTTAACAGATGTTGTCTACTCTACTATGTAAGAGAAAAATGCTGAGTTTAGATATGCTGTAACATGTAATAACGGAGACTCTTTTATAGATTGATACAATTTCACATTCAAGATGCAATTTGCACTTTCCAGCCACCACCGCTGCATGGTACAGACTAAGCGAGAATAGATAAAGCTATGTACACACATCAGATGATTCTCGCCCAATACGAACGGTCGGGCAGTAATCTGATGTGTACAGAGGTCACCGGACGTCATTCATGACGGATCCATGGACAACCAAAATACAAGTGAAGGGGAGAGAGCACAGGGGGGTGCCGTTTGCTTATTCTTCCCCCTCGCCTCTCCATAAAACAGGTGCTGTGTGTACAGTGATTGTTCATTCATCTTTCATTCTTTTGTCGCTGGAAATGATCATGGGAGATCGTTTCCAGTGACAATAATTCAATGTGTATGCAGACAATTGTCAGAATTCATAGTTTAAATTATTCTAAAACCAATGAGTAACATGTTATAGAAGCTTTTACATGGTAATGTGATTTTTTACAGGTTATGTTTTTTTATTTTACTCTAGAGTTGGTAAAGTAATCCCTGGTAACCAGCCATAAAGATCCTTGTACTTCCTACTATGGGGTGATACTTGTCTCCCAATTGTGTTCCTGCATAATTGCCTTGTCATATCTATTTCCATTGAAGACTACAAACAAAGCAATAGGTCTG
>NC_092865.1:64496324-64497975 GCF_032062135.1 Pyxicephalus adspersus | reverse complement strand
ACCAATCTCCAGGCCAGGGCACTGTCACATTGAGGGCCATTGGAAAGTACAGAGGGAAGTACTCTATGCAAATTTGGACTTCAGTAAGTCAGTATTAGCATAGGATTTGTGAAGATGGGGAGCTGTCTTTGTAACCCTTGGCCAGCATTACAAGTCCCATTGCTATAACTACATTACAATATTAAAGCATTTTCTGATTAAAGCACATCATTGCTTTTAGTACTGATCCCACTGTAAGATACATTATAAATACCACAGATGTAATATTCCCTAGGTGTAGCATATATTAAACAACAAAAGAAACTGCTATTAAAGCTTCTGTAAAATATAGTTCAATACCAACACATCCTTTCACATTTATACATGTATGAGAACGTGCTTGAGCCTGGAGGGTCTAACAGAACCCAACAATGGCGCCTTTCTACATAAAAAAAAAAAAAAGTTTATTTTGAAATCAAACAATAGACGAGTCCCTTCCAGTTTTGTATTTACTAATCTAAAACTGATACCTGTTCTGTTCTGGTTTCCCTTTAACCTTTTTGCACACGAGATGTAAAAAAATGTTGTCTGCCCTGGAGGAGTTTGCTGCTGCTATACACAGATTGTAAATGTCCGCCTTCCCGTCAAGGCAAAATAATGAATGATATTTTGTAGATTAGTGCAATACACGGCATTTCTTGTTGTTTGAGTCTTTTCACAAACTATCCAATAACAGTAAAATATCTGATGATCCTTCAGAAATCCAATGTGCTCCAAACTTCCTGTTTTGAGCTGACAAAACCTCTCTCTTGAGGAACGAACAAGCGCCATATCTGTCCTCTCCTCAACTGACATGCATAGTGGTTTATCCTAATGATCGTCCATTGATCTGCTGTACACGTCAGATTCTCACCTAAGGCGAGCACAACCATTCATCAAAGGAGACAATTTTCTGATGATTGTACACAGCCTAAAAGGCCCGATAACTTCTGATGTGTGAATAGCTACCCAACGGGCCTGACTTATTAAAGCTCTACAAGAAGTTAGACTATCACGGTGGTCTATCATAGGTGACCAATCTTCTCCAATCTTGGAGAGCTTTAATAAATCAGGTCATTGGGTTTTGATGTAAAGTTCAGTTGCAAAGACAATGATGTCAGGTGGACAGAACTTGAGTAAAACAAGGCGGCAATCACCGGTGGCAGATCCCTTATTTCTATTCTCACAAGCTTAAATAAAAATGTTAGAATCCCCATCAGGTTTGTATAGCTGTCTGCATCCTCGCCTGGTGGTTTTACTCTTTCAGTTTTTCCTTGTGATCACCAAGACAAAAAATGATGGAAAATCCAACGATTTACAGTTGTTCCCAGTTAGGGCAAACCTTGCAATGGAGAGACCTTTTGTAGTGATAACTAATGACTGATTTCTGCTTAATTGTAGAGATTTGCTCTCACTTGCTGTTGCCTCATAGGACACAATGGGCCTGATTTATTAAAGCTCTCCAAGGCTGGAGAGGATACACTTTCATCAGTAAAGCTGGGTCATTCAGCAAACCTGGAATGATTTCTTCAAACACATTTACTATTTGTTAGCAAATGTTTTCAATCCTGGACCAGATCCATTCCAGGTTTGCTGGATCACCCAGCTTCACTGATGAAAGTGTTTCCTCTCC
>NC_092865.1:64485875-64493796 GCF_032062135.1 Pyxicephalus adspersus | reverse complement strand
TCCTGGCCTAAACTTTCAAACCAGATTCACATCTTCCAGCTCTTAGATATATAATACCCACCATCTATCCCATCACAAACACCCTGGGGTATAATATGTGTATATAACTAAAAAATACACTTTTATCAGTGAAATAACCCGGAATAGATCTGGTCCACGATTCAAAACATTTGCTAGCAAATAGCACATGACTTTGAAGAAATCCATTCCAGGTTTGCTGGATCACCCAGCTTCACTGATTAAAGGGTTTACTCTCCAGCTTTTATAAATCAGGCCCTATGGGCGAAATATTATGAACAGTGTTGTACCAGCTAGCAGTCCAAAAACTTCCTGTTTGGTTTGCTTTGGCCTTAGATTACCCAATCAAATCAATATAAAGCTATTATAAGCGTAAGGAATATTATCTAAACTAAAGAACTGCCTATCTTCAAAACTTTGCATTGCAGTCTGCAGTACTATATTCACCTCTTGGGGCTGACGGGTTCATTACTAGTTGTTTATGTGTTGTCAAGAAACTCTCATCCTATGTGACCCATAATATAATACCAGGCTTTTCCCCAAGCACCTAAATTGGAAAGTTGCAGGCTTAAATCTAAAGGCTTCGGGCTTAAATTTTGAGGAACTGACTGCTGAATTACTTAAAAAATTAGTTGCTCTCTTTGCATTAGTTTAACTGAAGGTTAAACGAAACCTGTACTATAAGAATGACATAGTGTAGCATAATGAGAAGTGTAAGGCCAAATTCTGAGGTTATTTGGCAGGATGTTCATCTAGGAAGGGATCCAAGGGTCAGGGTAAGGCTGCAAGTAATTGAGTTGCTGCAGATTTTCAGAGCTTGAATTTGGGATCCAGGCCCGGAGCGTTGTGGAAGGAATTGGTTCTGGAATGGCTCAGAAGCACCTTCTAGATCCTAATGAAAGAAAGGAATTGACATTTCAGTTTGGGGGTGGAGTTGGAACCTGAGTCCAGGTGTGGCTCAGGAAGAGAGGGTTGTGTGAGAAATGTACAAAATACTGGGAGAGCCAAGGAAGTGTTCTGAATGGGGAAGATGTCCAAGCAAGCCTGGTGGTACCCTATACAAGGATATTGTGAGTGCCTTTAAGTTGATATAGTGCTAAAAAGGCTAAATCAGGAGCCGGGTAAAGCCTTGCTATTGCTGTCTGCAGGACAGAATGAAAATTCTCAGATATTATGCTGGCAATGTCTGAAGGATAATTTTTTGTTTGTTTTAATGCTACACACAGTGATGTAAACTGTAATTTTTTTTTTTAAAATAAACACAAGCCAGAGAGTTTTACATTTTGAGTTAATCCTGGGAAACTACAGTAGATTGCAACCTCTTAGATTGTAACCTCTTCGGGGCAGGGTCCTCTCCATCTTTTTAAACTTACCGTCTAACTGTCTCTTACAACCCACCAGTCCATATCCCCCTCCTATTGTGCGTTACTTCCCCCACCTCCTAGATTGTAAGCTCTTCGGGGCAGGGTGCTCACCTCATCATGTGTCACTGTCTGTATCTGTCTGTCATTTGTAAGCCCTATTTAATGTACAGCTCTGTGTAATATGTTGGCGCTATATAAATACTGTTTATTAATAATAATAATACGTCTTCATCTTCAACCAGAAAATTCTTGTTCCCTGGCTGATCTTACTGCTTAGTACTAACTGACTTGGAAAAAGCATGCAGACAGTTCTTTCCGATCTCTGACTTCACTTTCCACATTCTTATTCCAGGTCAGTAACCCAATAAACAGGGATAGCCATAGAAAGTCTTGTTTTCAGGAGGTCGGCAGTGACAGACCATTGTTATTCTCTGTACAGGTTTACGTTAAATTCAATGAAGTTGACAATACACTGAAATTAAACAAACAAGAAAATCTGATCCTCTGAACAAATATGTATAGAAAGCATCCAGTTCTAGAATCCTCACAAATGTGTTTCCTGTATTCATTTCAGGTTACCTGATAAGAAATCCTGTCCTGTCCATATCCATGTCCTGAACTCTATTTACTAAACTGCTGCCACCCTAAGCAAACTACAAAAACTCTTCAATAAAGGTAACCTGTGATGCACAGTTAATATTTATATTGCCTGCTATACAAGCATGGATAAATGCAACACTTACATTAAAGTGTCCCCAATAAACTGTCAACTGAATACATTTAGGGTAAATCAAACAAAAGGTGATCAATGTCTTACAGTTTGTCTTCTTTCTAAAGAAGCCACAACAGTAGAAAAGCCTGTCCCCTGCCAAATTGCTGCAGATTGGGATGTCTGTTTTTTTAGGGGAAAAAAGTGGTCTCTCTGCAAAGGTCTGACATGCCCCCATGCTAAGTCACCTCTCTCCAAACAGCAGATAATGGATTTTGCTTTTGATTACAATGCTAAAGGGGGGATCCAGTAGGGCAGGGGTCACCAACCTGTGGTCCACGAAAAAATTTTGGAGGTCTGCGGCTCTGACCGATACACCCTCCAGCGGGGTCAGGAGAAGGACCCGACCTGGGGGGGCGCACCAGTCAGAGCCGTGAACCATGTCCCCCGTATAGATCACAGGCTCAGGGCGGTGGGAAGGTTGTGTCCCTGGGGTTCTGGCATCATGACGTCACTCTGGACCTGCGCATGCGCCGTCCGGAGTCCTTACACTTAGTAGTCCGTGACGTCCAAAAGGTTGAGAACCATTGCTGTAGGGGATGTGCCATGCCTCTGCATGGATTGCTTCTTCTGCATACAGAGCAAGGGTCCTTCTCTGCTGAATGCTGGCAGAAAGCAGGCTTTTCTACACAAGCTGTGACTGCTTTGGAAGGAAAATAAACTGTCAGATATTGACCATCAACATTGCATTAATCAATTTGAAAAGTATATATTGGCTGACCTGGAATTTCATCATTGTGCAAGTTTCAAAAAATGCACGGCTTTAGTAAATCACCCCATTGTGTGTAAATGTTTGCAAATAGAATTCTCAAAATATCTCCATCAAATTCCTAAATGTTTATTTATCATTATCATTAAAAAATAATGATTTGTCCCTGCTGAGATCCGGGGCTGCTACCCATTCAATACTCTGATAACAGAGTGAGTTAGATTGTGGATTACCTGGCTGTCACCTCCTGGCATTTCTGCACAATTGCACAGATGACTTGGACTGCACCGGAATAAAGTCACACAACTAACCAGAGCCACCAAGTAAGATCCAGCAAACTTCAGGTGATAAATTACTGTTCTAACAAAAACACGGTCAGGTAATTCAGGTGATAAACACATGAACACCTGTTTTATATATGTGAGGGATCAGAAAATCTGGCTTCCCTAGACCCATTGGTTCCAATGTCCCTATGCACCTATGTATGAGGAATGGAACACACAGGAAGATCTCCACTTTTGATCCAATAAAACTATCAGATCTGAAGGGAATCCCATGGTGAATCTCATTTGGAATCAATAGCTGGTATATTGCAAGTGGCCAATGTCAATGAGGAGTTCAGATTTGATGTGTTAGTAAAAACAGTTTGAATGAATATCCCGATCACTTCCCATTTCAGGGCGGAATTGTATGCATGCATGTGAAGTGTTTCAGGACTTCTGAACGATTGTGGATTGGAATATTGATTGCTTGCATGGCAGCTGATCTGCTTGTGTGTACTTGCACTTTGAGTTTTGGGAAGGCATTATGGACAAATTTACTTTCACATCAGTCTAAACTGTTTCCCAGATCATTCACAAATAATTGTTAGGTTCATTTAACCTAAAGCTGCCCCCTTCTGACCTGCAATTGTCCTTCTAACCTGAGGCTGACCTCTGTCTGACCTGCAATTGTCCTGACCTGCAATCTGCCTTAAGCTGCTTTTTCATTCCCATAGACTTGCATGACATAAAAGTAAGTTATATGAAGAATACAAGTTCTGTCTGTGGCGATTGGGTGGTAAATCAGATTGCAACCAGTCCTTATATTTTGTGGAAAAAGTTCTGGTTGCTATTAGCACTTTTTGCAATGTCCATGCCCTGACTCTGCCAGCGGCAGCACAGGGGGCACCAACACAGCCCCCCCCCCAAAGGTAAGTACCCCCCACAGCTGTTCCTGAAGGCAGACACCCCCATACACCACATGGTGACCGCATGCCACCCCCATACACCACATAGTGACCCCATGCCACCCCCATACACCACAAAGTGACCCCATGCCACCCCCATACACCACAATATGTTTAATAAACTAAGTTTTGTTTGTATACAATATGTATAATATATTTATATATTGAAAACCCTGACAGTTATTATATTTACTTCAGCATACTATTTCGAAAATTAAAGTAGAACTAAACCAAAAATAAAAAAAAATTCACACCTTTATTCCCACAAATCCCTGCGTCATAATGGTATCCCCTGTCCCAGGGCAGAGTAAGCTCCAGTGCCGCCATCTTTGGCCTACTTCCTTCTTCTTACAGCACCCGACATTGCGCTGCTTAGGCATGAGATTGGGTGAAGTTGAAGAGGAAAAAAAGAGTGCCAATCTCACTGCCCTTAAAAAGACTTTTTCTGCTCATGCCTAAGATAGCACATGCGCCCTTTTTTAAAAGGGTGTTGCATTATAAAAAGAAACAAAAATCATTTTTACTTTATATAAAAGGGTTGTCTCTTTACCCTTTTTAGTAAAGTACAAATTTTGAGTTTAAGTCCACTTTAAACTTTGTTCCTGGTCCAATACTTTACATGCATTGCTGCACCGCAGTTCATTCAGCCCTTTCATTGTGCTTGACAGCCTGCACTAAGGCACTACCATCCATTGTGGTGACCTGCTAGCCAAACTTGGCCCAGGACCGATTTTTGGTCTGTTTGGTATCCCGTTTGTTGCCTTACTGCAACAAAAATTCACATGTGTGCATTAAACATACTGGTTTGGCCCGGCCTGATTTAAAAGGGCCCAAACTGAAGAGAAATCTCCCAACAATGTCACAGGAATTACAACATGGCGCCTAACTTCATCCTACATAAAGAAAAGATTTGTTAGGAATTACACTTCAGACATTTCTCTTCCAAGATAGGATACATAAGTTTAGTATAATATAACATGCCTGGAAGTTTTTACATCAGACTTGAAGGAGGGAAAACAGATGACAACAGGGAGCAGAAGTTTCCTAGAGTAAGATTGTCCCTCTAAATAAATACATGTAAGTTATATAAAATATATAAAAAAAAATTAAGTTATTTAAATCCAACACATAAATGAATAGTACATTCATCATGAATAATATCTAGAAAATGAGCCCATTTGTTACAATCTGTGTTTGGGGTCAAAAACCCAGATAGGCACATGGTAAGCAAGCCAATGGAGAAAAAACAAAATGTCTATACAGTGTGCTTCTTTTTCTCTATACGGCCATTGCTCAGCAGCGTGGTTGAAAAAAAATGTATGTATGTCAATAAATTGGGAGGCCAGAGTTTTATTATATGTGTGCAACAATCCCACATTAGCAGACCCTAGGCTTTGGCAACCCCAAAATGCAGACTTTTATCATGGATCACCACACATACACATGCTCAGGGAAATAAAATCCTTCATCTGAAAGCAGGTGTATGTATGCATTGCTGTGAATATAAAGGTCAAGTGAGTGAAAAGATTGTGACAAAAACATAAATAGACCATCAAAAGACAAGGGCCTCTTTTTTAATGGACCCAGGCCCCACTATAAAAAAATAAAATAATAAAATTAAAAAAAAAAGAGAAATTAACCTAAAATGTATTTATACTAGGCATTCAGCGAGACTCAGAGATCCCAAATTCCCAAAGAAAACACTTCAGCACTATACAGGGCCGTGTATATATATATATATATATATATATATATATATAAAATGCTTCTCAAAAAGCTAGCAAAATAAATGCTATTTCCTTTTCTAGTGTACTTGAACTGATGGAAGAACAAAAACATTTTTGACAGAAGTCAGCTCGAGAAATTGCACACCACTTTAAAATGTTTTACAGACATATAACCACTACATTATAACATTGTACAAAATGGTCATACATACATTTTTTTAATGGAAAACACTCTGAATTGATGTTTTGTATAAACAGGGAAGCTGGTCTACCCTTGTAAATGCAGAAATACGTTTTACTGAGTGCCTAAGCCATATTATTTATTATTTCCCTGTCCATTGATTATACCTTAGCGGCCAGTTGCCCCATTGTTTTTGATGGCAGACAAGTGTACTTTTCAGGGGTAGTGGGATATAATAGCCTTCTATTAACCCCTAAAAAAAGAGAATACTGAAATTTCTTTTTCTAATTTCTGTGTTCTATCTTGTTACAAATGCCACTAAATGCACATTGAATAGGATCACATTAACTTTTGTTATTGTCTGTGCCATCATCATATTAGTCTATGAATGTAAATAGTTGTTTACTAACTACAAAACATAGAATCCAGGTTAAATGTGTAGAAGGATTTAACGTGTAGACTGGATCCTCATGAAGATTTTACCCCCAATATTGGGCATATTTGGAAGGTTTCACAAATATGATAAGGAGGCTGAAAATGTTTTGAATATTTAAACTCTTTAAATGGATCTAAACTTGTTGGGCTATGTACACACATCAGATTATTCTCGTCCGATTTTCGCTTCAGGGCTAGTATTGGATGTGAATCTGAAGTGTGTACAGCGCTCGTCCGATGTCTTTCATGGATCCGTCCTGAGGGATCAACAAAGACTGCAATACAAGTGAAGGGGAGAGAGCACAGCGGGGTGCCACTCACTCATTCTCCCCCCTCCCCTCTCCATAAAGCAGAATGCATCTTTTAGCCTTTTGTCTAACAAAAATCTAACATGTGTAAGTATCCCAGGAGTTTATGTATGCTGCCATTCTTGGTTAGGTTCTAGAAAAAAATACATCTTGGCTGGTTTGGATTATCCTCTACTTTCTGAATCATTGACCAAGATTGAGGCTGCTGCTCGGTTTGTTCAGATTGTGGCACAACCAAATGATCAGCACATGATTCTGTATTGGAAACTTCCATAATCTTTAAGTATGGTCCAGAAATGTTTCTGATTTTACTATATATAAACATAAAAATGGTATAGTGCATCTAGATATATAAAGGTGAAGTGAGCTACAAGGAACCAAAATGTGCCTAATTAATCGGGAAGTAACACAGCAGTCACTGGAGAAACTTTTTATATGTCTAATTATATCCTAAAGCCAAAAAGTTAGATTTATTCTTTATTAAAGTGCAAATGTTTTTCTTTTGTTTTGTTTTTTTGTGGCCAAAAATAGATCTAGAACCACTGGATTTTAGTACATACCCTATTTAATGTACAGTGCTGAGTAATGTATGTTGGCACTATATAAATCCTGTTTACCATTATTATTATTATTATTATTATTAATAATAATAATAATAATAATAATAATAATAATAATAATAATAATTCTATATAAATAGATTTATTTCTTCCTAAATGCAATAATTAATGCAATGCTTTATAGAAATTTCTAACACTAGATGGTGCCAATGGTCTATGGAACATTTATTGTCATTTTAAGGGCTTTTTATCTTATCATTGCATGATAACCCTTTTATATAGAACATAATGTTTAGTTTTCCAAACTCTATCTACAAGCTGGTCACACGTCTTCCTAATTATGGTCATTTCATCATATGACATAACAACAGGTGCTGTTCTATATTAGGATAATTACCCAAATAATTATGGTAATGATTTTATTATAAATACAATGCTTCGTGAACACTTAGAGTGAAAATGGATAATTGGGATATGTATCACTGGTCATTAAAAGGAGACAGTTGTGCTTTATTATCATGGAATTTAGAATATATTCCCTAGAAGCAAATGAGATGTTTGGGTGGCAGAACAGAACATCCAGCTCTAAGGCTGTACAGCTACTTATAACTGTTTGTAATTA
>NC_092865.1:64393052-64485769 GCF_032062135.1 Pyxicephalus adspersus | reverse complement strand
TAGCTATGCAAAGCTGAACTTTGTTAGCTTTGCAAAGCTGAAATTCTGCAACATCATTGATCTTTAAACTGTTTTTGAAGCTTGTATGTGTAATACATATAACATACCATGTTCCAATCACAGATTTGCAGAGGTTGATCTTGATCCACCCAGGCTAAAAGCAATGATTTTGACAGGTCAACAAAAATTTCCAAAAATTCATCAATTATTCATTGAAACATTTTGTATCACTGAGGCTGTGGGGACGGAACTCGACAATACGGCTAATATTGAAGTGCTAGGCACGGGTAAACCCACATCTTGAAGAATAGTTATTTCAAGCAGGCTAAGGGCCATTTCAAACGTGCAGCTGACCTCAACCTTCTACCTAGTAACTGCTCCTGTTCATCAGAATGGGCACAGCTAGGAGCTGTTCTGTGTATGTGGTTGCAGTGGATTGCAAAAAGTTGCTTCTTACCACATGGTTGCTTTTCCTCCTCTGGAGGAAGAACTGCACTTTAAACCACAATCAACTTTACTCAACCACGTGGCAAATCACTTGTCAATTTCACACCATATTATTTGGAAAGGCAGCTGGGAGCAGTTGACAGCTGATTTTTTTTTACTAGAAATCTGAAAGTGGCCTTAGAGTAGCAGCTTCAGGTAAAACTCATTCATACCAATGATTTTATCACAGTTTGTCATTATTTCCAGTGGCAATATTTTACATATATACAGTATTGGCCAAATAGAGGTAATGATTGTTTTATTCATTGATGCATGTTATAGTGGCTTAGAATAGAAATGTAAAAAACGAGCTTTAAACAACAAGCATGACTTGAGCCCTAAAATCATTAATCTACTATTGTCATCAGATTCTTTGCTCATGTAATATTAAAGCCGCTAATGCTTGAGACAACATTTGTGATTATCTTAGGTGAAAATCTATTGTACTATATATACTATAATTAATATATACTATAATTAAGCCTGTGTATGGAGATTAGCACCATTGCATGCTGTGAATCTCTCTATTCCCCTCCAACAGTTAAAATGGCAAGTGGAAAATTTAACAGAGACAATAATACAATGCTCTGTCCTAAAATATGTAATAAAACTATAATACACTACCAAGGACCTTTTCAAGAGCTCTTCACAAAGCTGGTAGGCTAAATGCATTAAGTGGAGTATTTATATCATCCTGATGCTTGTAGACCGGGTTGTCAGGCTGTTTCATGTCTGCTGGATTATGCTTGGATAAGCACCAATCTATATGAGTTTCCCATGAGGAGTGTTTTTACATGTTTTAACAATAAAATATATTGTTACATTGCCTTTCTCTTTTCATTCAGGATAATTACCGTGTATATAGAGGTTAAATTAGAGAATTGGAGAGAAGGTTTCTCACACTGGGTATAAACTTTTTATGAAAGGGGGATAAAAAAGTGCAATTTGACCTTCACACAATAGAGGTCTTATTGATTTGTTTAGATTGGATATTACCTGGTGGGAGGGTGCACAGGTTGGAGCTCATTGCAATATTATTGGACCACACAGATTGAATACTTTAATATCAATATGGTGTTTTAGCACACAATGTTATATACATGGCTGTGAGCTGCTCTTCCCATGTTTTCAGCAGGATCACACAGAGATTACTCCATTATATTTAATATTATGTGGATGGAAAGCATAGTGATTTAATAAAACAGGACATGTTGCTGAGCAAAATATAAGCAGCTATGCTTACATACATGAAAAAAAACATGACTAAGGAAGGGTGTTGATCAAACAGTGCAGCAGATAACCTATAGAACAGTCATTCCCAAATTTTGGCCCATAACTGCTGACAAACCAGGCCACCCCATGGACATTGGGCCAAACATAGCTTTATCTGTCTTTTACCCACCCAGTCATTTCTCATCCACTACCTTATCACTCTGTCCCACACCACATAGTATTATTCCCATTCTTACATGGGAACGTGATGAGTAGATTTTGGTGAAAGCAGCATGTTGGCTTCACTACAGCCATGGAAGGATTGTACCCTGAGCCTTTGTTTTTAATTCATGGCCTCCCACCACTATTGGATTATAGATAAGGATACTCAAACATCTGTGTACTGCTTCTGACATGAATTTGTGATACTTCAATGAAAGATTTAAAATGCAGTTGTGCTAAAACTTTGGTAAACTCCCTTTAAATTTTATTATAGAAACACATTACATGAATACAATATTTCCAGGTACGAGAAGTGTGTATATGTTTATGATAAATTGATGACTGAAACCTTTATTGAGAGCAAGATAAATGCCGCTGTTGCAGGTCACTCTCTAAAGAGGAAGGGACTAACAAACCTGAAGCCCCGAAGTTCAAACATAAAGTCCTAAATAAATACAATAGAAGACTGTCGGTGGATCAGGTGGTACTAAATTGGATCAGCTCAAGTGGGATTTATAAAAGAGGTTATCAGACATTCAGAAAATGCTTTTTGAAAATGTATTTGTTCTTTATATTAAAATTAAACTTGGGACAAATATATATGTGTGCATCTCTTAGCCAATTATTTTTCTAGCTTGTTTTGTTTTATTTATTTTAAACATATTATTTATATAACCTATTATAAAGTTAAATCTAACTTATAAATGTATATTTATTCCAATAAGCCAATTAAAAAAATGACCTAAAACATTCCCTAATTTGCAAGCTTAGACTACCTAGACAAGGCATTACATGAAAAATGCATCTCAGAAACAAAACAATTGCACTGGTCAAAAAAGGCAACGAAAGACAATGCGGTTAATATTGTTTAGACTCTAAACAATATTAACCGCAGTGTCTTTCTTTCTAAACTTTAGAGGATACCTCAAAATGTTATGCACAATACCTTTTCCTTTCTAGATAATTGTTATCAGCACCCCCCTACTAGATAAGTTCCATCTACAACTATTATAACTCTAGGCTCTACGCTTGGCACAGCACTCGGATAAGCATTTGACAGATTGACAGCTCCCGCTATAAGGTATTTTTAACAAAGATAATTGGGGAAAGTACATGTTTGTGAAGGTGAGGCAGAATGTTTGATTATATCCTAAGGGGAAAGATTCCCTCTAATTAAAGAATGTGATGTTAATATTTGCTCCCTACATCAAAATGAATGGTATCTCCCCCTTGCTCTGAAAAATTAATAATGATCACAATGACAATATTTGTCAGTTCCAGTGTACATCTCACTTATACAAATATTTATACCAGCTCGAAGATAAAATGCCCGATGGTACGCCTCAAGCAAAAGTGCTGTTCTATGAAGTCATGTCAACATCACACTTAGCTGATTGTATTATATAGACAATTTAATCATAACTAATGTTTTGGTAAAACTTTATATGAGGTTTGTAATTGCAATGCAATTTATTTAATGTTATTTTAATTGACCCTTCCTGATCAGTCTACAGATAGTGGTTTATACATAAAAAAGTTAAATTAAGCAGATTTTTACAGTGTTATAGAAAACCTTTATTTTATTTAGCCCAAAGACAGCTTGTTGAATCAAGGACAGCAATATGCACATTAATAGAGAAACTGTCACTTAAATAGGGTACTGTGAATGCAAAGTTAAAGGCTATCCTTCTAGACCAGGGGTCGGCAAACTTTTTGGACTACTAGGCCATTTCAGGAGGTCAAGAAGACACACTAGGCCAGAAGAAACAAGGTGTCCAAGGAAAGCTTTTTTCCAACCGTGACTGCAATCGAGCAGCCTCAGTCTGTGCTGTTGGTGTCGTTGCACACTAAACACATGGCTTTGTTGCCGCGTTGGGTGAAGAATAATTCATCAGTCCATTCGGGGTTCAAGACACAACGTTCAAGGTCAACCTTTCGGAGACTGGTAGCTGTGCGTTGCTTCTGCTCTTAAGGCATAGTAATCTGGGTTATTGTGCGGGAACTCGATGATATTGCAGAACTTTTTTAATTAGGGCAATGAAAAATGCGCAGCACAGTCAATAGGTCCGGAGATGTCTTCCATCGTGTCCCGCGTCGTCCCGGCATTCATCTCTGAATTAGCACGCAAGGCGCCGCCATCTTTGCCTCTCCTTCCGGGTTCTTCTTTTTTTGTCACCTGACTCGGGCGCGAGATCGGGTGACGTAGGTTGGAAAAAAACTTGCCAATCTCACTGCGCATGCGTGAGATCGGCAATTTTTTTTCCTTTTCGCGAAAAGGCTCCTGAGCATCTCGGGCATGCACAGAAGGAGCACCTTGGAGCCTCCCGGGATATGTGATGTAGGTATCCCGGGAAGCCTTTCAGTCCCATTCATTCTTGATTGCCTAGGCGATTTTTTTTTAAAAAAAAGGGTGTTGCACTTAAAAAAAACACATACAAACAGGATTTTTACCTTACGTAAAAGGGTTGTCTACCCTTTCATGTAAAGTGAAACTTCTGAGTTTAGGTATATACTGTATTAACCTCCCTAGTGGTACCCCCGAGTGTGACTTGGGGTAGAAAAAAGTTGCTGAAAGCGGTAACCCCAAATCACACTCGGGGTAGGTAAACCTATGGGAAGTAATAGTAAATACAGCCTTACCTAATCCGCCGGCGTCCTGCGTCGTCAATCCCCGCAATCTCTGTGTTCTTTCTTCTTCCTCCGGCCGGCTTCTGCCCCCGACGACGTGACCCTGGTGACGTCGGTGCTTGTGTACATTGCAGGGTGGGAAATTCTAAAACCATTTGTATTGCATTCAATACAAAATAACTGTATTGAATGCAATACATTGTATTTATGTGTGTAAAATCAGTACATTGTTTTCAAGAAGATTTATTTTACAGTATATATAACAGTATGAGTATAATGTGTATTTTTTTTTTATTTAAAAAAAGTTTTTTTTTTCCCTACATTAAAATCCCCACTTACCTGGGTAAGTGGGGATTTTAATGTACGGAAAATCTCGGGCTTAACGAAAAGAGCAACTTTTTTGAGCCCGTACGAAGGTCGGACTTAACGGCAAGGAGGTTAAATATATAGATTTTTTAATTTATTCACATTCTTATTTTTACATGATTTTGTGTTTCAAACTTTATTACACTCATACAATTATTTTATACTGTAAAATACATTTTCATGAAAAACAATGTACCGCTTTTAGAAAGAAATGAACCGCTAGGGAGGTTAATGTTGTTCAAAAACAACAATTACCAGCCCATCATCAGGTAATCATTCATTCACAAACTGGCAAACAAGATCAATAGATCAACAATAATTCTGAAGTACCACAAGACTGGCAGACTTATTTGGATGCTTACAACATGTGTACATGTGTAAGATCATACACAGAACAATGCATGTGTACTGGCAGTCAGTTAACATAACCACCATGTCTTCATGATTGCATCTGTAAACAGAACAATAATATACTGAGCTCTAATTATAAGGGAATCATGAAATGTGGCATCATTCAGCAAGACTCTGTGTTTGTTGGGAGTCATTTGTTTATAATAACATTAATCCAGGGTATGTACATGACTTTATTTAAACACTAGAGCTGTTTACGTGGTTATAATGAAGATATCTATTCTTCAGAAACCATTTCCAGTGAGGGTATGCAAAGTAATAACAGTTTCATGATAAGATAAAAATATGATTGTTCTCTAGAAACATCTCTACCATGCCTCTTAGGTAATGTGAACTTAGAAGATGCTAACAATGCATTGTTCAATTGTTGTGTGTGCCATCAAAGTTTTAGTTTTGGTACAGACATGCCAAACTCAAATGAACAGTGGACCAATGTTTGTGGAATAATACTTTGAAGATCCACACTGTCTGTTACATTTAATTTCATAATGAGTTCTTATTAACATTTCGGTAACAATTTATATAAGAACCCATAGGGCTGGGCTGCAGACATCCTGCTGTTTACCACCACCCACAACTACCAATGCACTAGGAAACTGACTCCTATTTGTCACCATACCAAACAACAACTGTCGATAATTAATGAACCTGATTATCAATATACCAATTAGACACTAGGAAAGGAGAGAGAAAGATATGCTCCAATTTATACACCCTGCAACCTGGCACAGATTGGCTGATGAATAATATAAGGACACACCTACTAGATTGTAAGCTCTTTGGGGCAGGGTCCTCTCCTCCTGTATCACTGTCTGTATTAGTCTGTCATTTTCAATCCCTATTTAATGTACAGCCCTGAGTAATATGTTGGCGCTATATAAATCCTGTTTAATAATAAATAATAATAACATGATATAGTATGAAAATAAAGTATTGAACACACATATTTCACTTAGCACTGTTCCATTTATTTATACCTAAATATGGACTTCTTCATACAGTACAGCCAGACACAGTACAGTTACAGTTACAGATACAGTTTGTGAATCCTAGGGATGTACGAAACCTATGTTATCAATCTCATGCGATCACCTGAGGAAGCCTAATAAGGCGAAACGGGTCGGGTACTGTGAGATATCCTTGAACATATGTCAATATTAATTTTGTACCAAGCAAAACAGAGTGAGAATAATTGATATTTTATTGTCACTAAATGTATTGTGTTTAGAATAGTTGGTCTCTGTTTAGGGACAGAACCAATTTAAAATGCTTCACTATTAAATATATACACAATATTTGCCCTTGAAAAGCCTGTCTGTTTCTGTCCTTACATTTACCTATGCAAAATCCAAGCTGGGCATAATTTTATAGAGCCACATAATTAGAACCTTCCTAAATATCCTTTTGAGATGTATATAAGAACTTTGTTGGAAGAACCCAATGATGAATTGGTTTCCTGAAAAGTAGTTGAGATGCAGTTATTTAGGTTTTGGAATACTGGAGAAGTCTAATCTGTTTTTACAATGCAAGGGCACACAGACTGGGATCAACACAAACTTTTATTTAGAATATAATAAATATTATTTTTGTCTGTGTCTTCAGGCTACCAGATATGAATGGAGGTGAAATCCCCCAGAAACATGAATAGTAATAAATCCTTTACGGAAGTATTTATTCTTTTCAAGTTTATCTGATACCAAAAATGTAAAAGTTTAAGCTGTAGTTGGGCTTTAACCATTTTGATGTTTACTTGTAGCTACAATCCACTGAAGTCAGGTAGAATCTTAGATGCATTGGGTTTTCATTACGAGCTGTTATTATTAATGAGCATCCTGCGTGAAGAAAAGAAGGAAATTAAAACTATTTAATTTATTCCTCCACCACAATATTAGTTCAGTGAATTCATACTTCATAATATCTAATTTAATTGAAAGTACTTTATTAACGTTCTTTGTGATCCGTTTTGGCCTATTCATAATATTATGTATTAAATTCTAACACTGTTTTATGCAATGCTAGATTTACTGGCTGGGAACTTACCTATTATCACATTTGGATATTAATTCCCAGGCTTGTAACTTATACTTCATTGCTATACGATTTTAGTAATAACTTCTTACTAATTAGACCTTTTCATAGGCCTTGTGTAATTTATCTAGATAAAATTGACTTATTATCTTTTTTATATACTTACATGGGGTAATAATTCAATAAGGGTTTAGCTAACATGTAATGAGAGCACTATATAAATTGATATATAGTATGGTATTGATCTGTATGATACTGTGTAAGTTAGGAGAAGAGTAAATAGACATAACATGATAAATTGGGGTTGACTTACTAATAGACTGTTCACTTAGCAAAGTTAATGATTTCTAAGTAAATAAGATAAAGATGCATTCATTTCAAAAACCAGAACTTTAAATGTACTAACAATGTAACTAAGTTCCACATTTGTACGCTTGACGACTGTCCACACATTTGATATTTTCTATTGCAAGATGCTTTTAAATAAATCAGATGATAGAAAAATAGATTAGGGAATGTACAGACAGTCCAGTCCAGTTTGTAATGTATTGGGTGCCATGCTACAGTGCAGCTGTTTGAGGAGTAGATAATATACAAGCTACAAGTGTTTTTGTAGTGTATGTAGTGCTATAGAGAGCTCTTATCCCTCACTGGAGAGGTGTACTTATACATTACCTCACAGACTTCATGATGCAAAGCTATGGAATGACCAGGACTGCATCTTCTTATCTTATTCCAGGTAATGTGCTGGTAAGATCTGAAGAATTTGGGTAACCATAATAGTGTCTACTGTGGACAGCATGATGACTTAAGCTGCGTACACACTTCCAATTTTTTTCGTTGGAAAGGATCTTTCACGATCCTTTCCAACGACAAGGGAGTGCACGATGCATGAACGGTGCTGTACATACAGCACCGTTCATGCTCTATGGAGAGGGGAGGGGGAGAGCGACGGAGCGGCACCCTGCTGCGCGCTCTCCCCTTCCCTTTCATTAGGATCGGCTGTCGCCCATCGTCCGTGGATCCGGCAGGTCGGTCGTCCGGACGATGGACGACACCGACTGTACACACGGCAGATTTTCGCCCGATAATTGGCCGATGCCGATTATCGGGCGATAAAAATCTGACGTGTGTACGTAGCTTTAGAGGTTAGCACTCTCGCCTTGGCAGCACTAGGTCCCAGGTTTGAATCTTGGCTAGGATGATTTCTGCAGGGAGTTTGCAGGTTCTCAGTGTTTTTGTGTGGGTTTTCTCTGGGTACCCAGATTTCCTCCCTCGTTCCAAAAACATGCAGTTAGGTTAATTATCTTCCCCCCAAAATTGCCCTTAGACTGTATTACCTCCTTAGCGGTTCATTTCCTTCTGGTTTTATATGTCTAAAAGCGGTACATTGTTTTTCATGAAAATTTATTTTATAGTATAATATAATAGTATGAGTATAATAAAGTTTGAAACACAAAATCATGTTAAAACAATAAATTGAATAAATTAAAAAATCTATAAAAAAAAATTTATTTTTTTAAATTAAAAAAAATACACATTATACTCATACTATTATATATACTGTAAAACAAATGTTCTTGAAAACAATGTACTGCTTTTACACATAAAAATCCAATGTATTGCATTTAATACAGTTATTTTGTATTGAATGCAATACAAATGGATTTTGAATTTCCCACCCCGCCCGGCAGGGACGTACACATGCACCAACTTCACCGGGAACTCCCCCAGTGACTCATCGGATGCAGAAGCAGGAAGAAGAAACAAGACGGAGATCGTGGCGCTGGAAGGCACGGGGCGCCGGCGGATCCGGTAAGCGCTCTATTTACAAACCTTCCATAGGTGTTCCAACCCCGAGTGTGACTCGGGGTTACCACTTTTAGCAACTTTTTTCTACCCCGAGTCACACTCAGCGTTACCACTAGGGAGGTTAAAAGACATATGACTGAAGTAGGGACATTAGATTGTGAGCCCTTTTGAAGTACAGCTAGTGATATGACTATGGACTTTGTAAAGAGCTGAGTAATATGTTGGCGCTATAAAAATACCGTATAATAATAATTGGTTGCTGGAGGTGATCTGGGGCCAATTGCAGTTTTTATCCCCCAAGCTAGACATCTAGGTTCTAGGCACTTGCTTTAATTGGAAATTGATAAATGTTCGGCAGTGTCTATAGTACACACAGTAATACCTGTTCTGGAGTATGATGACTACTGGCAACATGGGACAAGCACCAATGCACCCCAAGCACAATTGTTTTTAAACTTTTGAAGCTAAAGCATTACAAATCAATATAGCATGCAACTCATTGGCTACTCTTCTGATTATGAAGGGAATTATTATGGCATGTAGGATTTCTGGGTAGTTCACTTTAGTCTCTATTGCTCCTCATGTGTAAAATTAAGGAACTTATGGCCTGTTGAAAATGTGCAGCTTCCAACGAACCAATTAGAACACAGGGACAGAATGAATGGGATAGCAATGACATCTCAGTGTCAGCAATAGATTTTTTAACCAGTTTAGATAGCTTTTGCAAAGTGAAAAGTGCCACTTAAAAAAAGAAACAATACCTTCAAGGAGTTATAATCACTCTTGAACTCTCAACTCTGGCAAATGTCATACCTAAAAGTTTCTTTTGTTTAGTCTTAAATTCTGTTAGAACAATTAATCGATAAATGTTTAGCACAAGATATGTGGCTTACGTATCTTATTTTATGAGCTGTAAAATGTAACCTTTCATTTTTATTTCTATTTTTAAGAGTAATTATTCTTCTATTGCTTTCTTGACAGACAAAACAACCAATAAATATATCTTTCACAAAAACTCAGTTCTTCTCCTATTTTCTTTCAAGTGTAAAGGCCAGGGTGTCTATTTCCATAACCTTCATTTTTTTTTCTTTGGATACAAAGAATCTCTCTAGTTTCCAATATTTCTTTTAAAAGTTTCTAACTCTCATAAGAGAAAGGGGTTCAGGAATCCACAATAGGCATATAGCTGACATCTGCTAGAAGAGAATTATTATTTGAACAATTGTGTTCACACTTCAAACCCCAAAACAAACTCAGAAAATAGCCCAGCATGTTTAAAGTAAAGATTCACAATAGTGATACCATAAGGTGAAAGTATATACTCAACTGCACCAATAAATTAAAATAAAGAAGAATTAATTCGTATAATTCAGTGAAGTGATTTCTCCACAAAGTATCCATTGAGAATTTTGTTTTCTTTTATTTTTTTTTTTGCACTAGCCATTATCCCAAATCTCCCTTCGCTCAGATACTCTGATAAATTAGATAAAAAGAGACAATGGTAAAACCAATATTCAAGCACCTTGGAATTTATTTTTCTAGGGTGTATATTAATTCTTGCCTCGTTTTAAGAAGATGTCATTTAAATACCTTTTTCATGTGCCCAAATTTCAAAACCTTGACATAACTTAAATGTTTTTCATTAAAATGTTGTTATCGACTTATCCATAATTAATTAATGTCCTTGATATGTTTAAGTTTTCTTTCTTACATACAACAGTGATTAATCTCATCTTGCAACATAAAGGACAGCTTGGTGGCTCAGTGGCTATCATTCTCTCCTTTGCAGTCCCAGGTTTAAATCTCAGCTAGTAAACTATCTACTTGGAGTTTATATGTTCTCCTTGTGTTTGTATGAATTGTATGTAGGTCCTCTGGCGTCCCCCCAAATTTTGCCTTAGGTATTGTGTTACAGATATATGACAATGGTAGGGGCATTTAGACTGTGAGCCCCTCTGAGGGACAGTTGGTGACATGACTATGGATTGCATATTATGCAGGCCCTATACTGTTTAAAGAAAAGATGATAATATTATTAGGATGATAGTAGATTATGTCTTCGGTACTGCAGTTATTAAATGACTCTAAAGTAAGGTTTTCTCTAGAGTAAAAAAAAAAAAAAAAGTTTTGACTGTAATCATAAAACTGCACACCTTACATCAGGGGTTGGCAAAGTTTTATGGCCACTAGGCCATTTATGGGGTGGGTGGGAGCACACTAGGCAGGACCCGCTCTAATGGCTCCACCCACCACCAGGGAACACCCCCTGAAGTGAAATCCCTATCCTCTGTAAGCATTGCGGAGGAGAGGGATTTACCTTTGGGGAGCTTTCCCTATTTACCGCGGCGGCGGAATATCATCTCCTGCTGTGGTAAATAGGGGAACTACAAGGGGGTGGCACCGGAGCTCTGGTAGTTTCTAACACCCCCGGCCAATCCGCCGGCAACCTGTGGCCCTGGAGCATTAGGCCAGATCGGCCAGGGGGCGTTAGGCCGGAACGAACTACCTGCTAGGCCATATCTGGCCTAAAGGCCGGAGTTTGCCGACCCCTGCCTTACATTGACCATGTTTGTATTACCCACTTGTTCACATATTTTTTTATTTTTTTGTTTTTGTTTTGACCCAAAATGGTCATGTACAAAAACATTTTTCAGGTTCATAGACTTTTTGCTCGATTTTGTTTAAAAAATCTGATTTAATGCAACATGGGCCAATATTTTATAAATGTAAATCTCTGTTAAATGATTAGAGAAATTACTTATATGAATCTGTTTTATTATTATTTAGTCATTTCTTTCTTAAGAGGTTTTACCCCTTTGTTTTTAGCTATGGTGGTTATGGAAATGAACACCCTGACCTTGTACTTGAATAGAAAAAAGACAAGAATCGAGTTTTTGATCAAGACATATTGGTTGTTTTGTCTGTCAAGAGAGTAAAAGAAAAGTAATGACTTTTAAAGATAGAAATAAAAATTAAAGGTTAAGTTTTACAGCTCATAAGAAATGATACATAAACCAAATGTCGTACCTAAGTCTGAACTTTTCTGTGCTGTCCAAACACCTGTCTTGATGAAAAGCAGTGACTGTAACATATTAGTAGAGCTGCAGATAGAAGATTCTGCTTACCTCTTTCCTGGTATTAATTCTTGGTTGAATGTGAATCAGAAACGACTGCCAAGTTTAAAACTTGATCTGTAAAATCTATTTAACTGCATTTGGTAAATTTAAAATGATCTTGTTTTTTGATTATGTGGGGATATTGGCAAAGTAGAGTGGACAATCTGTGTAAACAAGTAATTCTTTGATTTGAATTTTCTCTTATGTAAGGTGAAATTACATTTAGGAGGGACAGTGATATAACCATGGACTTTGTAAAGCGCTGCGTAATATGTTGGCGCTATATAAAAAATGGCTTATAATATTGTAAAAAAAAACTTACTACTTCAGTTTATGCATTGGACATGGCTCCCGAAGGTCAGGGAAGCTTCTTTCAAATAATATAATGTGATCAAATAGCTTTATTTTTTTAAACAAAGGGTTAGCTATAAGGTAAAGCTACATACACACGTCCCATGGTTCTTGCCTGATATTTGGCTCAGGGCTGATATTAGATGAGAATCTGGCGTGTGTACAGCACCCATCGTCCATCGTCTGAACGACCGTCCTGGCGGATCCACGGACAATGGACCACGAGCGATCCTAATGCAAGAGAAGGAGAAATGCACGCAGCGGGGTGCCGCTCCGTCGTTCTTCCCCTCCCCTCTCCATAGAGAAGAATGGTGCTGTATTTACAACACTCGTTAATGCATCGTGCAGTCCTTAGTCGTTGGAAAGGATCGTGAAAGATTCTTTCCAACGACTAAAATTGCAGGTGTGTATGCGGCTTAAGAGTTAGCATTACAGATATGATTAGGATAAGTTCCCTATTGCACTAGTGATTCAGCCATTAGGGAGAACTGGTCAGTGACAATATTGCTAAAATATGCAAGGAAAACACTCATCTGCTTGTATACGTTGCTCCATGGTTGGCTGGATGAGTGAGATGTTACTTCTTCATAAAAGCTTTGTAGGTTTTCGTCAAAAACTGATGCTTTGCTCATATATCCAAAAAAAGGAGCAATACATACAATCAGGTGAGTATTTCACTGCCCCATGGTATTAGTCATGCAAATCCATTCCCTGCAGAAAAAACAAATGATAGGCATGACAGAATGTTTTTTAAAAAAACTTTTTGTTCTTTTTATTTTAATCTTAAACAATACTTTCAAGACAATCTAAGAAACAATGAAGCCTCCCTTTAAAGGGTTCCTTTGCAACAGTTTTGATAATGTGTCATTTCCATCAGTCACATTGTAATTGGAAGTGCAGAATGTTTGGATTCAATCAGATATAATGTGTGTATTTGAAAACGGTGGTCTGTGATTAACAGAGGATGATGCTATTGAAATGCAAATGATTAATTTGTAGAGAAATGCAAAACAAGAGCCAGTTATCTTCTTTGGATTTACGCCGCTTGTCATCTCTGCATTCTGATTGTTAAAATTCTGTTCTAATTGTGTGTTACGCTCTCCCACGTACACACCAGCTGTCATCCAGGTAATGAAATGTCTCAGATACCCATAACACAGATCTGCATTCCATCTGTTTGGTGAGCTCTTCATCACATGTGAAAGATCAGAAAGGTTTCATTGAGGACTGTGTTCTAACAGTGAGTTGGAACCATTTATAAGTAGAACTGTGGGCTAAATGTAAAACAAAAAATAATATATATGATGCTGCCTGCCATTAACATTAACACAGCAGGTATATAACCTGTTCATTCAGCAAATACATTATTTCATACATTTACTTCTTTAAAGGGATGAGAAATACTACAGCAGCGTTGTCACCATGTGTACAGTCTTAGATGGACATGTAGTTTCGAAGCGACCCAACTTCAAACATGTTTTATTAAAAAGCTCACCAAGCCTGGAGAGGATACACTTTTATCAGTGAACCTTAGTGATCTAGCAAACATGGAATGAATCTGGTCCAGGATTGAAAATATTTGCTAACAAATAGCAAATGACTTTTAAGAAATCCATTTCAGATTTGCTGTATAACCAAGGTTCACAGCTGAAAACGTACCTTCTTCAGTCTTGGAGAGCTTTAATAAATCAGGCCCATTGTATTTATTAGCACACATGAAACAAGCATTTTAAAGAGAACCCTTTTATGTAAGGCAAAAATTCTTTTTTTTTTTTTTATTTTGGGTGCAACACCATTTAAAAAAAAACAAAGGGGTGCAGCACCGGCCTTTAATGAATTAGATTGCAAAGCCTCCCGGGATACCTACATCAGGCATCCCGGGAGGCTCTTGGGCGTTAAGCATTTTTGTTCAAAGAGAAAAATTTGCAGATCTCGCGCATGCACAGTGGGATCGGCATTTTTTTTTCATTTTACGTCTTCTGATCTCACACCTGGGTTGGGTGGCATAGGATGAAGATCCTGAAAGAAGAGATGAAGATGGCGGTGCCCGGAGGGCCGGCTTTGGGACAACGCAGGACCCGATGCCGGACACCCCCGGGTTGATCAAATTGCCCTGCGGTATGAAGGTGTTTTTTTTTTTTTGAGTATAGTTCCTCTTTAAACCATATGATTGTAAGCTCTTTTGGAGATGGTCTATACCAAATTAAAGGTGCTCTGTAAAAAACAAATATATCCATTTTTAGTTTTACATACCGCTGTGTGTATGCTGTCCAGGTTGCCTTCTGCATTACATGATCCTACAGGTTGCAGCTCCGAAGGATAGTGAGCATGGGGACAAAAAATGGCTAAAGGAGCTATGGGCACGGCATGTATCAGACATACATCTGCACCGTCCAGTTTTTGTGCTTGCTGTGCTTAGAATGCATTCTGAGTGGACAAAGTTCACATTAAAGATGCAGCACAGCCTCTCAAATAATTCAGAATTGGGATGGGTTATGATTGCAATATAGAGTGAAAGAAAGAAAGTCCAAATATTTTTTTTCACCACCAATGTACCAATATAAACCTATAAAGTACTATACTTACACATCTCTTAAACTCAGGAAATGTTATTTTAGAATAACAATTTTGCCATTCTGCTGTTCACATTAGCCATGACCATTTTTGTGTAAATTTCAGCTACCTCTAAAGTTTTGGTGGATGTATCATTATTGTCATGGATGTGACAATACAGTCACAGGGTCACAAAGGTATATGACATAATTTATGGAAGAATCTATCTGGATTCTGTGTGCTGGGACATTTACAGACACAGATAAATAGAACACATTTCAGACTCTTGGTGGGCTTTTTGACCTTCAGGCTCCTGATTGATCTGTGTAACGCTTGGGCCCATGCTGACTTATTTTAGAGATCTGAACTTATAAATATTTTATCATCTTCCGATGGAGGAAACCAGTGTTGCCTGGTAAATTGACATTTAGAAAAACTGACTTTTAATGCAATATTTAGGACTCTCAGATGTACCTCAAGCTGTTTCCGTAACTGGTTTTATAAATGTAATGCTTGAATTTTCTACGCACAGAAATTGCCAGCATAGTCCAAGCTCATTAACAATGCCACAGAAGGTCAGACAATGCTTGGATCAAGGCATTCTCATGAAACCTTTGTGCGACCTGTGCTGTCACATGCAGATAGAACCCAGACGATACTCTTCTTTGCATTCAATTAAATCTCAAGCAGAGATTGGATAGCTTGAGGCTGGAACCAAAAAGAGGTGAAATGTGGAAGGAAAAAGCTATTTCAACTTCTTAGGAGATAAATCTGGGTCATGGTTGGGTGAGGGCAGCTGGGGTGGGGCATAAAAGGGCACTCGTTCAAGCTGTCTTCAAGCTTAAATCATACCTGTCATTTTGGAGTAGATAAATAGCTAACATGGTACAAAACACTGTGCTGAACAGAAAATAATATATATCTGCAAAAGACAAAAAGTAGCAAACCGCTAATCAAGGTCATTTTTGGCCATTTGGTTTCTGAAGCTAGACACCCCAAGTGGGACTCCTCCACCTTCATCAGAGTCAGGCAAATATCTCCATTGGTGCTCTGTCCCTTCCCCAGCGACCTGCCCTTGTCTTAGTAAGCTAAGCACCTACAGTGCCCTTTCTCCTGAATATTTACATAATGGAATGCTAATTTGATAGATTTATAAAAGCCCCAGGGCCAAATATCACTTTTGTCTTCTATTACATATGCTTTTCTGTCTGGTCAAAAGTTAGTCATGTAAAGTGCAGCAGTCAGAAATATGTAACCTATATTGCCCCATACTATATAGAAACCAATTTCATCACTCCATCCTCTACACCTCTCTTGCACTACTTCTCACCTTCTTCCACCACTGTACTCGCTTCTAACTCTGAACTCTCTTTGACCCCTTCCTCTTCTGCAACCCAATCTTGTACTTATCCCTGGCCACCTGAATCCCCTACTACCCTGGTCCCTGGTGTGTGATGATCTGCCTGTGCACGCCCCATGCCTCAAACTCTGCCCTGGCGTCTTGAAAGGATCCAGGCTCAGACTAGACTTCCTAGGCTACTGGCCAGCTCAACTTTCTTCTCCATGCTGTACATTTTAGCTTCCCCCTGCTCTCTTGGCACCAGGCCTCTCGTTTCTGCCCCACACATCAGGGAAGAGGGCTAAGTCCGGGGGGCAGCAAAGTCTAACAGCTGGCAGCTGGCAGCCAATAGTATAAATGCATTGTAAGCTGTTTGCTTACAGGAAGGAACGGTTCTGCCTCCAATCTGAGTGGGTTACAAATATTTTATTAGTCCCGTTGTACAGAATAAACTCCACATGGAAGAGATTTGCAACCAGTTGGGGTTTACTTGTCGATTCATTAAAGCTGTGGTGGCCAACCTTTTCGGACCCAAGGACCACTAAATTTGCTAGCTTCAGGCTGTGCATGTGTGGGGAGCTGGGTGTAACTCAAAGGGCAAGAAACTTCCTCCATGATGCCAGAACCCGTTCTCTCTCCAATCGCAGGTCTGAGCCTTCGATGGGAGAGTGGGTGGGTTGTGTCCAGAGACACAACCCACCTACCTATTTGAGCCTGCGATCTCTACGGGGGACATGGTCCGCAGCTCTGGCCAGTGTGCCCCCCCCCCCAAGCAGGGTCCTTCTCCTGACTCGGCTCGGGGGTCACTGGCCAGAGCCGCAGACCATCAAAATTTTCTCCCAGACTACTGTGAATTTAATGGAAAAATGCATGTGCGCAGTTATATTATCCCTGGCATCTTGTTCTACTCTTGGCACAGGCTTTGGATGCTTTTCTGCTAAACAATCTACCTCCTGGTGACTTTTGTTATTTTTGGTTTAGTTCCACATTAAAGACATTCTTCTATGGCTTTGGTAGCAAGGAATGAAGGGACCTACTGTCAGTTATGGGTGGACTGACCCATTAATTATGCCAGTATAAGCTGAACTTCCACTGCTCTCTAATACGATCCTGACTTACACATAACAGATTCACCCACAGCACTAAGAAAAGTTTACATTTATTATAGGCTGCAGGCTATATATTAGCAATCATCCTGGTCACTAACTGGGTCTCCATGACAATTATTAAAGTTTTGCCTTCAGGCAATAGCATAGGAAATTGGCATATTCTTTTTTTTATGTATTTATATTTCTTCAATGCATGGCAGCTATTTGAAAGTTACCACCAGCCAGCAAAAAAAAAAAAACATTCATACATTTAAATACGATTTTGCACACTAGGCATTTCCATTTCTTTATCTATTAACTCCAGGTACCTGTTTTAAAAGGTTACATTAACCAAGTGTAGATTTAAAATGAGTGGAATGCAGGAGGGTAATTTAGTAGTGACTCAGACTAGGACATAAATGTATGGAAATTGTGTGAAGGAAAATAGTATTGTTGTCAACATCAAGCAGGTATGACTTTACTTGAAGCCAAGCTGAAGTCACAAATAGATTTTCAGTCGTAAAAGCATTTTATAAACAACCTCTGTTTTCAAAGCCTTTTTTTTCTTGTTACAGCCATTGGGACACCTTTAAAAAATGACTGCAAAGTCCAATAGTTTGTTCAGTAAAGACACAATACACAGTCCACAATACCTGAATTCCAACCACAACCTAGTCTAATGCTACCCGTTCATTGGTTATTTTTTTAAATTGTAGACCTGTAACTTACAGAAATATGTCTGAACAAGGGTCTAGTAGATATCATGATATAATATATATATATATATATATATATATATATATATATAATGATTACTTTGAATTGGATTCAATACAGTTATTTTGTAAATTCCCGACACGCTCCTTCATGTACCGATGTCACTGGAAACTTCCAGGGACCGTCAGCGAATTTGCTGAGGGACAGATTGGACGAAGGGGACGTGGCCAGAGGATGGAAGGACACTGGAGGATGTCAATGGGACCAGGTAAGTGTTTATTTTTTTAGCTACCCGGGGTAGCTCAGGGTTACCGCTATCAGCTGTTTTTTTTTACCCCGAGCCACACTTGGGGTTAACTCTCAGAAGGTACAAACATCAATATAAAACAGTATTTTCTGAACATATTAAAACCAACAAAAAAACATTTTCACCATTTCAGTGTGTAACTTCAGACAAATAAAGGGCTCAGCATGAGATAATGCTCTCAACACGTTTCACGGAGCTCCACTCCGCTTCTTCAGGAGATATTTTCATTGTTGCTTCCCCCTTTCCAAATGTTATATGACATACCCTAGATGTTTCAATGGTCACAGGACAGGAAAAGGGGGTCGAGGAACTAGAGGTCAAACACTTTCCACAATACCACCAACATCTCTCTATTATACAATAGGATTGGTAATTTTCTGATATCAGTCTTGATCTGCTCCCAGATGAACGGAGGACAGACCAGGATGATTTATACTACACAGAGGAGCTTTGAAAAGCACAGGAGCCGAACATTGCTAAGTTATCGACTTCCTATAGTATTTCTGTTGATTGGGATACATTGAAAGTTGATCTAATTAGTTGATTAACAAAATTGATGTGATTTATGACTGCCTTGAAAGTCTCATATATGTTTTTGGTTTATATGTGTACTATGTAAGATTAAGAGCAGTTTGTGATTGATTAACCAGGTGAAATACCAAACCCCCATAGACAATTAGACAAGGAGTGAAACGATTAGCTAAAAGAATGACCCAATTTCTAAAAGATTTGCTTGGCATTCGGTGTATATAATAAACTGAATAACTGTAAGGAACTTACCCGTCCTGCGAGCCCGCGGTGTCCCTGGGGATCCCAGCCACAGAGGGAGACGCCGCTGTAGCAGGCAGCATGGCCGAGGCTGCTGCTCTACTCGCAGCTTGTCTCTCTCTGCAGGCGGAGGGATCCGTCCTAGCCAAACTACTGTTCAGCCAGGCGGCATCCCTTGCATCCCTTCAGATGTGGTTACTGAAAATCCTGCTCTCAGCACTCCTTTGCATGTGCAAGGTAGTGCACGTCCTAGGGGTACTGTGGGAAGAGGTGTGCGTGCTACAATGCGTCCCTCTTCTACCCCCCGAGGGCGTGGCACTCGGCTGCCTCGCCCCGGGGCAGGACATAGTTAGTTTGAATTCCCTGCGGCCAATTGGCCGCAGGGGATTCAGTTAGTCTCCTATCAGACGGCGCCGGGTGGCGCAAGGCCATTGGTCACTCTGGCCATTTAAGGAGAGCCTGTCCTGTACACCATTGCCCGCTATAAGCCTCTGTGAACTCAGTGTGCTTGGGTGTGTCATTGTGTTGGTTAAGTTTACCTGCTTTTGTCATCTCCATAGTGACCTGGTCTGAAGTTGACTCTGCTTGAACTCTGCCTGCCCTGACCTCGGATTGTTACTGACCATTGTGCCTGCTGCCAGCCCTGACCTTGGATTGTTCTTGACCTGTCTTTGCCTTAAGCTGCGTACACACGGCAAATTTTTCTCGCCCGATAATCGGTATCGGCCAATTATCGGGCGAAAATCTGCCGTGTGTACAGTCGGTCGTCGTCCATCGTCCGACGACCGTCCTGGCGGATCCATGGACGATGGACGACGACCGATCGTAATGAAAGGGAAGGGGAGAGCGCGCAGCAGGGTGCCGCTCCGTCGCTCTCCCCCTCCCCTCTCCATAGAGCATGAACGGTGCTGTATGTACAGCATCGTTCATGCATCGTGCAGAAAAATTGCAGGTGTGTACGCAGCTTTACCCTCTTGTACTTTGCTTGTTTTGATTTAACCCTTGCTGTGCTTTATGACACTGAATAAAGCCTGATTGAAGGATATCTGGAGTTGGTTGTGGTTTATGTGCCCAGGCGCATTACAATAACAAGTGTGTTTGAAATTGTTATCAAATTATGCCCAGCATAAAAATTATAGTCAGATTGCTGTGAGAAGAATGTTGCTTTGAAGTAAAGAAAAAAAGAGGATAAACAAACCACTAACACTGCAGTGACATATGAAACAACAACAAAATGTTATCCCTCCATGCATGATATGATCTAACCATGCAATATGGCTGCTTTCAGCACAATTTTACTGTGACATAAGAAGACTTTTTTTTCTTACAGAAATTACTTTAGGACAAAGGCAACCTGACATTACTCATCTATTCCATTATACAGCACTGGAATGGAAGAACATTAACTTAATTTCCACTGATATAAAGAGATATTTTTAGGTATTAGGTGAAAAAATAGTAGTATAGGTTATATTTTCAAATGGACTCAAGGATGCATTGGGAAAGTGTCATGGTAATCACAGGCGGGTGGTAGACGCTTTGCATCACCAGCTTGCTTGGCAGTGACATGTACCGGGCACAAAGGGCCTGATTTATAAAACCTCTCCAAGGCTGGAGAGAATACACTTTCATGAGTGAAGCTGGGTGATCCAGCAAACCTGGAATAGATTTCCTAAAAAGTCATTAGCTATTTGTTAGTAAATGTTTTCAATTCTGGACCAGATCCACTCCAGGTTTGCTGGGTCACCAAACTTCACTGATAAAAGTGCATTCTTTCCAACATTGGAGAGCTTTAATAAATCAGGGCCGGAGTCTCAGATTCCAGCCTCCAGACACCATAACATGACTTTGCTGCTCCCCAAAAAAGGACCCCAGCTCTATAACAGAGGAAGATAGAGGACCTGCAGTTGAAGCATCACATGAGCCCAGCTTTCGGTGAATAAATGGATTTTAATTTTTTTGGGTTGGTAGGAGATATGTTATGGTAATTGAGCGGCATGTCCAGCACGATTATAATTTTTTTTATACAATTCTTTATTTTTATAAATTAACCAGGATATGGCTTGTCATCTTTGCAGTAAGTACAAAAGAGAAGGACAATGACCTATCATAACATGATACACGATTTGCTGCCTTCTATCCAGGCTACTAGGACGGTAGAATAGATACAGAAGTCATGATGATGATATTCTTAGTCCTCTAAAGAATTAGGTCCCAGAGGTCCATTATGGGCCATGCCAATCATGAGCTCGTGTTTCAGGTCTATCAGAATGCTTGCAACAGTTTTTTTATGTGATGACCTGGGCCACTACAATACTTCTTTGATGATAACCTCAAACCCCAGACAGCTAGGCTAAATTCAAAATGTGCATTCTCTGGTTCAATTCTCAGTTTTGACTACAACAAAAGGCCTATGGATGCTCAACAGCCATAGACAAATTACCTACATAGTTGCAGTTTTTCCATATTTTAGTTTTACAAACTTTATTCACGCACCAAAAAACAGATTCTGACAATGATTATTGCCAACAAAAAAGGGCCAAAGTGGTCACACATTATCAGAATTAAAAGAACATTGAGGATATAGATTAGATTGAAGAGAAAAAAAATTACAGAAGCCCACTAGTGGATATTTTACTGTGCAAGGCTGCTGCCTTTTCAAATTAATTTCTGTTCAGTGAACGGTTTGATATTTGCTTGCTTATCAGTGAAAACTTACTCAAAAGTGAAATTACACTGCAAGCTTACATGAACATTTTCCTAGTCTATATTGGCAAAGACACATTAAAACTCAATAAAATTCTGAATTAATATCCACATGAAATCATACATATAATTGTCAGAAAATAGGAACTAAAATAAGCCATTTATTTCTTCTAATGCTTGCTATTCATGCACTTATAATGACCAAGCTCTGTTCATATTCACTTGTCTAATATTGTAGCAATAATTGTGGCAAGATGCAGTGATAGTCAAGGGGTCAGTGTTTTTTAATCTATTCTACACAATTTGCTCCTTAAGTAATCATTGATGGACAATGGGACATTATTGTTCTCACAGTAACACACTTTTCTCTGCAGAAGTTCATATTTATTGTATTCTTGCAATCCCTTTTGTATTAATGTGCGTACTGAGTACTTGTTAGCAGCACTGCATTCTGGTTTCCTTTGTTTGAAAATTATTTATAGTGATTTATTTAAATGTATTTTGAATGTTTATATGTATTCAAATATCAAAATATTAAAATAAATCCTAAACTTTGCATATTAATACTTGGCAATTTGCAACTTGCAGCTTGATCTTAAAATTCACATTTTAGTAATTTTACAAGTCTGCAAGTATACATTGCTGATAATTTTTTTTTCTTTGAAAATCAAAAATGATTTACCTTTTATTGATAAACTATAGCCCCAGACAAGAGACCTTGCCTAGACTGTGTGTTATCTCTGAGCTTGTTTCACAGACCAGGAAAAAAAATGCTGAATGTATAGACTGGTTAAACAAAGACAACTTTGGGAAAAAAATCAGATGAAAGTATTGGGGCTGATTTACTAAATTAATTTAGGTTGTTGACTCACCAAGGTCAAATATTAACTTGCAATGAATAATTCACTTAACTTGCTGAATAAAGTGAAAACTTACTTTGAAAAGAATAACCAATCACATGCAAGGAAAAAAAGAAGGAAGAGAACCACGTAGCCAAAAGCCACCTTTCCTTTTTTGGAAGTGCGCTGTGATCCACTCAGGGGTGTACTTGGGCGCGCACGGGTGGAAATGCCGTGCCCTCATTTATTTTCCAAGGAATTCTTTGTTGGTGCGTGCAATTCCATATGGTAGACATGGTCCGCTGCTTATGGTGATGTGCCCCCTCAGCGGGGGCGGGGTCAGCCTGCAATTCTACTTTGTTAAAGCTCAAGTTTAATCTGTTAATGCACTTATCTTTCCTGGTTTCAAAGACTTCCAAAGAATAAAAGGGTGAAAAAGAACTAGATCAGGGATATCCAACTCCAGGATCTGCACAAGTTTTTAGCATTTCTCCAAAAGAACACAGTCCATTTAATAAGGTGATGGTTTACATAGAGTCAGTTTAAATATACCCTTGCCTGTTTGTAGCCCTCAAGGACTGGAGTTTGACTTTTTTGGTCTAGATGATTCAGGATGACCATTAAAAAGGAAATAAGGCAGGCTCGGTCTGACATTCTGCCACTTCTAATGCACACCATGAAAGCTCTCAGTGTGCAGCTAATTCAGAATCAGAATAAGAAATTTTAGAACAAAAGAGGAGCTTTTACAACCTTGCATGAATAAATATATAGCTGAATTTAGTTTTAGGAAAATGTATGTATTTCAAGCTGATTTTAGCATTCATTATAATATTTATTCAGCATGGGAAAAACATGCATATAACAAGTCTTTTTTTTTAACATAGACCTGCTTTATTAATTCCAGTTTGAGATAAAAGAATTTTTATATTTGTTAGCTAAATCCCAGTCTTGTACACTTTGGTAGCACCTTTTCTGTAATGACTTTTTTTTTGTGTTTTTTTTCTAATTTTAAATGTGGAATTTCATATGCCTTTGGCTGACATCCTAGTGATACAGGAAGATTATAGCTAATCTGTTTAGAGTTTGTATTCAAAAAAAATTTGATGATCTGCCAGAAATGAGAGAGCTAGAAAGTGACACAGCCCCTCACTGACATTTCCTGCCAAGATGGAAGATGATCTTAGATTCCCAATCACTCAGCTGTTATGGTCTGCTCAAAAATCACTTTCATCTTACAAATAAAATCTAAAGTCTAATAAATTGGCTTGGATACAAGACAATACAATAAGTGTTCATAACAAAAAACATGACTGTTATATAGTATTTTACTAAAGAACCTCAATTCCGTGACCCCCACATTGAATTAATGTACATCTACTTTGATTACAGGTGGTTCCTCTTACATAATGTGCAAATATTCTTCTGCAACTCCTAATCAAACAGGACAGTTGTTTTTCAGTGGTCTTACCTTTATAAAATATTTTTTGAGAATATTTAAGACTAATAGCTGTCTGTATAATTAGCCTATCTTTATTTAAATTAACATATATAAATGATTGTGGACTATTGCTTGGTATACATAGAGATCAACCTGATCAAACCCGAGAACAAATGAATGTGGGATTGGTTCCTTTTGGGTTTGGCAATCGTTAATTGAAGTATGTCAAACATGTTAATGTCATCACATTAAACGTAAACCAATGTTTATTTTGCCAATAGCTTGGTTAGCAATGTAGATAGCAGATGAGAACCTGTAAGGTACACACTGGCTGGTGATCGTCAGGGATGGTTATTGTGATGAGCGGTCTCTGACAATGACCAGCTACTGGGAAGCCTGCTAAGAAGCTGCCGGATAATGTTTACTCTTGCAACCTCCTAAACCGACCTTAAACCTCTAAACCTACTACAGGACTGATCCTTGAACCTCTAACCTGAACCTCATTCCTTTTACATAGTTTGATTCCACTGAGAGGCAAGTAGAAGTCTTATAATGTATGTTATTAGATGGTGGACAGTAAATATGATAGCAATAACCTAATTATCTGTGGCTTAGATGAATGGTTGCCAACCTTTCGGACCTTACAGACCACGGACCAAGTCCACGGAATCCGGACCGAACATGCGGAGGGAGCCGTGTGTCACTTAAAGGGAAAGAAAGTGACATCATGATGCTAGAACCCATCCAATCTCCCATCGCTGGCTCAGACTTGCTTGCTAAACATCTTGGGGGGACAGTAGCACAGGGCTGTGGATGCAACAAAAGTTTTGTGCACAGCTCTGCACTACTGTCCCCCCAGGATGTTTAGCAAGCAGGTCTGAGCCAGCGATGGGTGAGTGGGCGGGTTGTGTCCATATGGGTGACAGAGGCGCAGATCACCAAAATTTTCAATCAGACCATCCGTTGGTGACCATTGGTTTAGATGATTAGGTATTATTATGCACTCAAATGGAATTGAAAGTCAATAAAAAAAAAGTCTTTTTTTTTCAATTTTGGATAGAGTAGGGAATGATTTGCTTTTTACTGCCTCTGCCCCCACTGGAGAGATTTAGGCTTTCCATTTGTCCCGGTGGCCTTAAACTAAGGAAAATTCAAAACATTTTCTGTGATCACTGCAATTGTGGCACTAAATGCAGTGACAAATTTCTAATGGGCATTTCCCCAACTTTAGATAAAATTAACTCAATTCTTAATGCGTCAACGTGAAACAAGACACAGACAATCTACCCAGTGGGGCACAGATGGCAAAAACCATAACAGCAGTTTCTGTTCCCCATTTAAAGCAAGAAAAGAAATTTAGTTTTTTTCAGGTGTTGAAATACAGTCATGCAAGCGAGTTTCCTGTCATTTTAAAAAGTCTGAATAAATAAATTAGTGATCTACAACAAAGTACTAATAACAATATGATTTTTTCAAGTCATGTGACTTTGGGTACGCTGAAATGATCAGTATGCTGAAGGCAAGAGGAAGTTTTTTTGTGGTCTTCTCTCCCCAGGGCACAGACCATAAACTTGTAACTTAATAGTCTCTACAATAGACCTAGCAATTACAATAACACCTAACTCTAGGTAGATGACAAATATAGTGAACTGCAAGGGTTATCTGTACCAGGTTTTTTTTGCCTTCCTATGGATCAACTATGTCCATAGGTTTTTTTAACCTGACCTACTATGTAACTATATATCGGCTCATGTTTGCCCAAGTTACCAGTAAAAGCCACTTCTACTTACTTTGTTCCTCGCTCCCCAAACAGCAAACACACATCTCTTGCATTGCCCTAATTTTTGGGTGGGGGCTTTGTGGGACCACATGTCAGACAGGAAGAGAGAGAGCCTGTGGGAGCCATAGAAAAAGCTACGTCCATTGGCATGGTTTTATGATTATTAATAAAATATATGCTTCTGTTAACTAGAAATCACAAATTATCAAAAACATAAATACCCAAATTACCATATATAGTACACTGCTAAGGCAAATGCTAAATATGATGGAGACAACTAAAACGTAGCAACATTTTTTCTTAAATTTTCTTAAAACATAATTTAAAAAAAACAAAAGAACAACTCTCAGTGGATTATCCTTAATATATACATTACATGCATGTTCTATTCAATGCAGTTATTATATATTGGAGTAGCTTTCATTTTAGGCTTTGATCACAATTCACTTGAGGTGCGGAGTGAAGACCTTTGAAAATGTATATTTATAGAACATTTTATAGATCAAGAGTTTTCATTAAAAACCAATAACTTTACTCTTCAATATTTGAAGCCTTTCAAGAGAAAATAATACCTGTAATGAAAATTGCACTACTTTGTGCAACCAATGGCAGCACTAAAAAAACAAACCTGAACCTGGCATGAAGAATCATACCCACATGCTAGGATTTGCTACTCAAGATTGAAGCTGTTCTTTGTAGTGCATGAATTGAGGAAATGGTCCTAGGAGGGTCAGGGTGAAAGAAAAACCCTATTAAGTACCCAGAAGGCATGGCGAGAACCTCATTCCAGGGCTAGGAGAAAAGGAAAGGGTGACAGCCAGGGGCCAGGGGATAAGGCAAATACCCCATCCAGGGGCAAACAGGAAAAGGTAAAGACATCAGCCAGGGAAAGAAGAAAGTGAGAAGGGTGAAAAGCTCATCCAGAGGCTAGAAGACAAAGCAAAAACCTAATTCAGGGGTCAGAGACAATGATCAGAATCTTGCCAAGGCTAGAAAAAAAAGTTTGAACCTCATTGGGGGTCTGGGGGGGTAGAAAACCTCATTTTGGGGCCAAAGACAAAAGTGAGAACATTTACTAAGCTAGAAATGAAGGTGGTAACCATATAAGATAGGTCCAGAAATGATTATTCAAGGTTACAATCTCATTCTTGGGGATATCTGAGAGAAGACTCTCACTTTCTTTATTGATAGGAATTGTCCTAACCTCATTGCTCAAATCCAGCTAATAAAAAAAACATTCTTGGGGTGTATGGTTGGTGTCACTAGAAAACTAACACCCCATTGTTACTTTAAAACCAAGATCTGTATTTAGTCATATTCTTTCCATTATATGTCTGGTTAATGAATGTGGAGCCAACCACCAGTTGTTATAGCAAATTGAAATGGCAATATTGAAAAGGTTTTTCTTTGAAACCAGATCTATATATCCTAATATAAAAATATATAACACTTTGAGAGTGTGAGATGTCAAATAGAAATATTAGAACTATCAAGAATATGAGACACAATGTAGAATGTACAACCTACTCCTCACCCCCATCCACTGATCCCAACTTGTTCACCTAATTTGAAGATGACATGCCAATCAAATGCTAAAAGTTATTCAACAATCATATATCATTGTTCTGGGCTAATCTGATGAAAGAGAAATTCTGATTGCTGTGGGTTGCTGTCATTTGCACATCACCCTTGTTATATAAGAATACTATATAAAACAAAAAAGTGTCAAAAGTATCTACGTATCAGAAACTTTGAATGGTGAAGTCATAGGCACCAACTGGTTTATTCCATTTTAATACCATATATTTACTAAATTTGGTGCTCATATTTCTTTATTTCTTGTTTTGTATTGAAAAGTCAATAAAACTGGATTTTGGAAAACTTTCAAATGTAAAAACTGTCTGTAACAAGTCATATCAACCAATCCTTTACATTTTTAATGACTCCATAGCTCCATTTGCTTTGAGACAATTATGAGCTGCAAGAACACAAGGACACATTTGATATAATCGTACTGCATAAAACCTGTATCAATAATGTTATACAGTGCACATGGAGGAAATCAGCTTGAATGGTACTGCATTTCCTTTTTGCAGCGTGTACACACTTACTCTTTGACACCCCAAGTCCTATTTACTGAAACACCCTTCTGTTGCACATATCATAGTCCTACTTACTGGTATAATCGTGACAAAATATTGAGTCCCTTTTTAGACACAGCTTTGTGACATTATTTTTGCATTCATTTTCCATGGTCACGGCAAAAAACATTTTGTGAACAATAATGTGTAAATGTCTTTTTGAAGGACTACACCTTTACAAAATGTAACAATGCTGAATGCATAACTAAACTCAGAAACAAAAATGTAATACATAGCAGTTTACCAGTCCTTGAATGTGGTGACTCAGTTTTAATTTTTTAGTCTAAGAGCATTTTTGGCAATTACTCACAAATGGCTCAAGCTCTGAAATCCTGAAATCTTCTAGTGCACCTTCAAAATGCTACTTTTTGGACATTGTGTGCAATCTGTCATAGTCCTCCTTCAATCACAAATCCTCCTTCCTTCAGCACCAGTTATTAAAGGACTTACTGCCTCCTCCACTTTATTTTTGTAATCTTACGTTTTTGTCTTCACCCTACTGATTTAACATTGTGTTTTCTCTTTTGCTGAAGTTGTTCTATAAAACCAATATTGCTGCATGTGATCATACTCTGCATTAACTATGTATGTAGTTTTGTAATTTTAGATGAATATTCACTTTGTGCTATGTTTATAAAATTTGTAATTATGTTAAATGTTATCATTCACTGTGCACTCTGTACACAAAAGATTTTGGGACAATATAATTACATTATTAAAATAATAGGATTAAAGATTATCTTCCAAGGAATGCAGTGTCCTTGTCACATAATAAAAATAATAATAATAATAATAGTATTATGATGTGGAAGCAAAAACAGTGTTTTCTTTCTTGTACAAACTACTAATCACCCCCAATCCTAAATGAAAATAAAAAAAAGCAGACATGTTTAAGGCCCTCTGGTTAAAAGGGTCCCCCTGGGTTAAGAAGTGTGTACCTTACAGAATAACCAAGTAAAAAATAAAAAATAAAAAACACATAAACAAACCAATGCATGCACACTAATCAAGGGCTGGTAAGCTGCAATGTATTTTTTTGAGAGTTTAGTACCGTGGTTGCTGACCTTTTGGACCACTAAATCCACAGAACCTGGACCGCACATGCACTGGGAGCCTTGTGTCACCCATAGGGGAAGAAACTTCATAATGCCAGAACCCACCCATTCAACTCCAATTTTCTAAAATCAACTCCATTCTTTCATCCCTATTAAAAACAAACAAAATAAAACTCAAACTCATTTTGAGATCATACAACCATTTTAGCAAAGTGTCAGGGGAGGTTGCTGTCCATCAAGTGCTTACATCAAACTTTCTACTATCAGGAGTTTAGAAACATTTTTTAAAGTGAGCAGTTGACCAAGATCTTGCCATGTGGGGTATTATTTGCAGCTATCCTCTTATTTAATGGACTTGCTCTATTGCAGTTGCAATAACAATTTAAAGTGTCCCGTATGAACACAAACCTGCCCACCCTCCCATCGCAGGCTCAGACCTGCTTGCTAAACATCCTGGGGGGACAGTAGGGGTGGTGTATGGGCACAAGTTTTGTTGCATCCCCAACCCTGCGCTACTGTCCCTCCAGAATAAAGCAAGCAGGTCTGAGCCTGTGATGGGAGGGCGGCCGAGTTGTGTCCATACGGGGGACAGAGCCGTGGCAACATTTTGTGTCTGTTAAAATTGTACGTAGATATTAACTGTAACACTTGCATATATTTTCTTGTTGATTTAATAGCCGATTCTAAAATCTTTAGTGCATTACTTTTAAAACACCCACATGTGAAGACATCTGCAATTTTACTAGCCATTTATCGTCATTTCATAAGTACATTACCTAAAATTTTGAAAAGTGTATATAAAACCAAGAACAAGAAAGCAGCTTTTACAGTCTTAACATGTGATGGTTTCCTAACTCCCTTTGCACTGATCTGAAATTTTAATCAATAAACATATTCCAATCTTTTTTGAACTACACAACCCTATGTAATAGAGGGGGTATTTGTGGTCCAAATCAAGTAAACCGCCTCAGTCACAATGATGATCCCTGTAAAGTATGAACGGCATCCTAGGACAAAAAGTATTACCAACATGATTGCAAGATTTACCACTTAGACCATTGGACCATTTCTGCTAGAAGATTTATCCTTATACTCAAAAACAAAGACTCTGATGAATAAAGTTAGGATAAAATTATTAAAGCATACTGATGTTTTCTCTTCTCTAAAATCTGGAATCATATTTGTGTATATTTTGAATGCAAAAGACAATTTCCTTAGAATACTTGGATGAAAACATCCAATTCGATTTATTAACCAGGCATTGTATTTTGTTTTATTTTTTGTTTTATTATTTTTTTTTTATTCTTTGTTCATTTAATTCAATTTTACTTTCAAAATAGTATCCAAAAAGAATGTATGTATTTCATAAAGAAAACAAATAATATTTAATATTAAGCTTTTAATTGCCAATTATTTTCACTTAAAGATAAGCCCAGAATGTAAATTTAAATGAAAATAAAAGTATTTATATTTTTTCATTTGCATTTATTTAGTGGCACCAATGCTATTCATCTGTAGCAAATAATCTTTAGCTGCTTCAAAGGGAGTGTACAACTGGTTTACTCATTTTTCGGCATCTCTGAAGCCAAATCAGTGCCCTCTAGAGCTGATGGTTTGTTTTGGCTTTGGAGCAATCTTGCTCTAAGACACTCTAGAGCAGAATTCACCAACCGCTGGTCCATGAGAAAATTTTGGTGGTCTGGGGCTCTGGCCTTTGTACTTGTCCTACTTCTGACCCTGCTGGGGGGGTGCACCAAGTCACATCATGATGTCACTCTGGGGGAAGTTTCTTCCCCTTTGAGTGACACACGGCTCCCCACGCATGCGTGGACCAGAGTCAGTCGAATTTGTTGTCTGTGACATCCAAAACGTTGAGGTTAGCATCCACTGCCCTAGAGCAGCCATTTTCAACAAGCGTTTCATGGAACCCCAGGCTCCCTAGGTGTTCTTCAAACTCCTGTTGATTGAACTCATATATGATGATGCCTGCCTAGTTCTGGGGCCAATACTAGAGTCAACTGCATGACATTCATTTTCTTTATAGTAGCCATGAAGGGTGATATTTTGGTCAACATTATAAGGGTGAACTTTTTTCCTGCTGGCTACTAATGAGATGAGATGCTTTTCTCTCCAATGACCACCAGATAATTGGGTTTAGTATTGGTTCCCCAAGACTCCCAACAAATTAGTTTTACTAGGGCTTTCTCAAGACCTGAAAATTATATCAAAGGTTCCTCATGGTAAAATGGTTGAGAAAGGCTGGTCTAGAGCACTTCAAAGCACTTTGTACATAATTGTTACTCTTTACACCAGTTTATTAAAGTATATCAAAGGTCAAAACTTTTATTTTTAGTTTTGGACGAATTGTGGAACTGTCAAAAACCCTGTATGACTTTCTATTACTGCCCATGTTACTGTTGAGGAAATGTACACTCTTTCTTTGTCCAGTTATTGATGCCTAAGAGGGGATTTCTAACTTTCTCTTTAGTGAGATTTTAATTTAGTTCCTCTTATGCCTACAGGCCAATGGCGCACAAATGGCAAGAAAATCCTGGCAGGGTTTTTAACCATTCCAAACATTATCCAATGTAAACCAAAAGAAGAAAGTTTTGCAATTAGATACTTTTATGTGTACCTCATGTATGAAATGACTAACAGAATACAATTTTGTTATTTTCATTTCAAGTAAGTTTTCACATTATGAGACTAGGTGAGAAAATGGAGCTGCAGAGAACTGACAGTTGTTCTTCAAGTTCATACATGAGGCACCCTGTGACAGTGCAGCATTATACATATCAACAAAGTGGTTTCTCCAGAATTGCTAATACAGAATTCTTAGAATAAAACACTAAGAAATAAATTACAAAAAATGTTTTACAGACTTAAAAGCAAGCAAGTACAATGTCCATTCTCCACCAAAACTTTGTGGAGTAGTTGATGTTGGACCACAGGCTGGCTTCTTATACATACCAAGTTATTAGGTGACAAATTCTTATTTCTGTTCCACTGCTTTGGGAAGAACAAAGCCATATTATGGTAAGTAAAAAGTAAGTGGCAACTACAGAGTCAAAGTAGTAATGGTATATTTTGAGATGGAAAGAAGGGGCAGAGACACAAATATGATGAAGAAATCTTGGCAAGAGTCTCTGATAACAGAAGCCGAAGTGGTTCAACTTACCGCTAATAAACCCACATTGATGTATCCTTCATTGGTGGAGCTGTTTTAAATTCTAACCTTCAATTTAAAAAACAAGTTCATGTAGTTTTTATCTATTAACTGTAAATAGTAAAAGTCTACTTTGCTGTAATAATGTCCATGTAAAATGATAATCCCAGGTAATAGGCCATTGTAAAATAAAAGTGTTATCATTCATCGACTGTGGCAGCTGGAGGTGGTGTCCCCGAGTAAAAAGTTCCCAAAGATGAATGAAAACCTTATTGAAACTTTACAGGAAACAATGTAAGGTCCATATTTAGTCTGTATTTAAGGCACATACTCGTAACATTAAAAAGGAGTCCCAAGAGGCTGGCGGTTTCAGTAAATGTTACTCAGGTACACGTGGCTGAAGTCTCCTCTGAGGGTCTTTTTCATGTCCATAAACTTCTACAACATGCACTCCGCTTACAGTTTGTATTGCAACACTGCAGCCAGGAACAAAATGTCTGCTGGATCGATCTTTACTGAGGCAAAATCCACAATGCCCTTCTCTGGAGCCTTGTGGTCCATGGTCCTTTCTCCATACATCATGGCATCTTCAGGGAAAAAAAGCAAGAAAAATATAAACTATATTATATTTATAATAGAATTTACAAGTCCCATTTACCATTAATAAATATTTTTGAAACTAGGATAAACAGTTAAATATATGTTTACTTCTGATAAAGCATTTGTAATTTTGGCGAGCCATTCTTGTGATAAACACCTCTACTTGTTTGTACAATCACTTCTGTACAATTCTTCCTGGTTTAGCATTACTGCTTTCTGGATCATTTCCCTTCTAGAGAGATTATAATGCCTATTTGCTGTCCAATGGAGAGGTGACATAGGAAGTAGGACTACTGAATCGGGTAGATAATTTGCCTAATTGGGATATATATGCATCACATTTGAAGTACTCGCATATTTGTTAAAATTGGCCTATAGAATTATAGTTCCTTCATTAGGTAAAACAGATCACAAATAGATTTAAAAGAGGTTGGGTTTACCACTATCATGGTGAATCTTGAGGTCTACAGCATTGACAAATGTTAGGGTCAGTTAGGAATCGGTATTTTATTTTCTGAAAGCTCTTTGGGCAATCAACATTGCTGCCTTTATTATTTTGTTCTTATTATAGTTTTTTTTTTTTTGTCCTACCTTTTAATTTGAGATCACTAGTCACTTAGTTTCTTCCCTACCCATACCAAGCTTTTTTTTCTGCAAGCGCCTGCCGATAGAGCGTATTCAGTTTTACACTGATGTATCCTCACAGTAGGACACAGTAGAAATGAAGGGCCCAGTGAACAGAACCTGTCCCACAGTAGAGACCAGTCATCCAAACACCCAAGGTATGTCAAATACAGAAGTTTATTTAGTAGTGGAAAAGAAAAAGAATGTTGGCACAGATGGTTGAACATTTAAGAATTTGACTCTTTTACAAGAGTTTTATTTTTTGCAAAATACAGAGAGGGAAATAGGGGAATTTATACATCATCAAAAAGTACTGAAAGAAGCTCTATGCTTTGTGAAATTACCTTCTGAAGCAACATTAAAGAAAAGCGTATAACTTAACAACACTATAGTAAGCACAATAAACACATAAAAATGTCCATATATAATGTATAAAGTTTGCAGTGACTAGTTTGTCCCTTTCTGCTATTGAGTCTGCTTTTTTTTTGTCTTGCTACAGCATAAAGCATATCTTTCCTAAAAGCAATATGTGGGGTTTCATGCTTGCAATTTATTTGCAAGCTGTCTTGCTCTTTGTGGCTTCAACTTTAGCAAACCAAAAGAACCAACATGAAAGCGAAGCAGCTGGGATTTTCAGGAAGCCAGCCCCCATATTATTTTTACTGCACATTTCCTGTAATCGGGTAAAACTGATGTTGTGTTTTCAAGTAAACAAAACACAGAATGATAATGTTGTTTAGCATTCATAACTTGTCATAATCACTAGACTCCCCCTACCCCAAAAAAAAGATGCCATCAGGTGACTCCGGAATCAACCGGCGGATGTGATCCATTATCGATATCTATATTTCACTACTTTAAAACTAGTCTAAAGCTAGGAGCTAGGATGGTAGAATGATAATCATTCTGTATTGCCTAATTCAAAACTTCCACTGAATTAAAGAGATGGCTAAAAAATTGATCTACTTACTCTGGCCTGGTACCCACCACCTTTGCATATCAACATATCACCAGAATAAAGTACTTACACCTATCTTCTGCACATGTCTCCTAGGTAGACATGTCTTCATGGCTCTTCTGGGTAGGCATTCTTTTAACAGACTGAAATGAGATTTTTCCAGCTTTGATTCAAAGAACAAAGACTTCACGTCCAACCATGTGGTAGGTACGTGTAAGGTAACTATATCTCTAACATAATCCTTTACAGAAACTTTTTTACTCAGGTATAGTAAGTGATTCAACAAGGGAGTGGGGGACTAGCCAATGTAAGCAGCTTCTCCGTTTTAGTAGAAGGTCCTCGTCAATGTCTGAGGGGAAAAAAGTGAACTGGCCATCACTCTGGCAGTGGTTCATAGACCACAAAATTGGTTGAACAGAATTAAGTATTTTGGCAGAATAAACCATTAACATGTATAGATTTCATTAGTGTATTTAGCTGTTTGAAGTCCTGCTAAATCAGCCTGTACTGTACTATTGAGAAAAAAATCTTTTTAAGCATGTTTCCTGTTTACATATAAAGAGTATGGTTTGCCGTATGCAATATATCGGCACATCTGGATTATCGGTTCCTCAATGATAATAAAAGTATCAATTCAAAAACTAGATTTTGCGCTACTAAAGCTCTGCATCTGTCTGGTAGATAGAAAAAGGTGAAGTAGTTTCATAATACTCCCATTTTTTTATTACCAAGCACAATCTGGTATTGCTAATTTACAAAAATATTTTATTTGATGTAACAGCGTCATTGTTAGTAGACCAAAAGTTAAGTGCAGTTATGAAAAAAGCTACAGGTTCCTGAATAAGGCAATTTCTGCAAATATCTAATTTAATACATTTCAACCAAAACTTTCCTAAGTGTAATATATAGGGTGAGGAAAAATAAAAAGTTTTGAATCGTGCTCAATTTTGTATACTGTCAATGCCCTCCATTTAGGAGATTTCTTATTCTGCCCTGAAGACTACTATCACAGTGACAGGAAATGAGGGGTATTCCCAAGCAAGGACTGAACAAAAACACAATTTTTGTGAAAAAAAAGTTGGAACCCTAAACTCTGGTGTGTGTTAGTATTCAAACTGGGTATTGGATTTTGCCCACTACCTTGGCCTTTATCATATCTTTATGTAAATTAAGTAAAAAAAGAGAATTAAGAAATTATTATAATGAGGAAAATGTAGATTATTTGCTACATTTAGGTAAAAATATCAAAGCATTTTGGAGATGTTATTGGTCCCCTGCTTTGGAAAGTAAGAGACAGTGGGGGCTGTACTAATCCCAACATCTAAAAAGACTTTTAACAATAAAACCAACATGATAGAATTTTACAGCTGAAGCAAAAGCATGAAACTGTTGTACACCTTGTACTTCTTTTTGTCTTGTGACAAAATCTAAAGTCCCAAGAGCACCCCTTTCCCATGGCTCTTGCTATTATATGTTTTGATTCTTGAAAAGCAGTTTTCACTCTCCACCATCCACCACAGCCGCTTGCACTACAGTCCGGGTCTGCTGCCAACTACGTCAATAAGCCACTGCAGTCTTCTGGAGTTCCATGATGACCTCTGTGGTCAACAGGTTGTATCCAGGTCCCCCAGGTAGTGATATGGCCACCCAAAGAAGTACTTTTCAATAAAAAAATTACCTAGGGCACCACAGGATACCAAGGTACCCCAGATTTAGTTATACTTTTGGGGCATTTAGCATAGTTTTTTGATGAAATGACTGGCTTAAGGGAATAGGGATTATTTTTTTCTAAATTTAGCAGTCTAAATGCATTGGTATGAATTAGGTGTTAACAAAAAATGCAAATGTGACTGGAAAAATATTGTGCTAATCAGACACTGCTGCTCTTTAATGATTGATTTGTGTGATTTAGTAGGAGTTCTCTTGAGCTTTCATTGTCAGAACTATTTGAACGTGCAGTGAAAAGAGAATTTCGGAACACTTGGAGGATCAGGAGGTGACTGGTATAGAAGAAGATTTTAAAGACTCTTTTTCAACTTTTATTATAAGGGAGTCTGTATTCTCTACACAGGGTATTTTTTGTTCTTCCCCACCTTTGAACTTATAGTATATCAAACGTCACAATGGGAAAATCTAAATCTGTTTCAGATTCCTTTTGTTACCTGTATCCTAGAGATTGCTCTTCACCATTCGTACCGTAGACACAACAGGAAGTAAATCCAATGTACGCTTGGATTTTTGCAGCATAGGGTATGCCGACAGTTGAAACAATCAGTGTGAATTACCGAGATTTTAATTTAATTTCATTTTGAAGACCAGTGACCCTGGGAGTGCAGAATACCGTCAAGTACAGACATTCTGTGTCCTCCAGCTGGTGGCCAGAGCATGCCTAACTCCCTGTCCTCCAGCTCTCATCAGCTCAACGTACAATAAGTTATTTTATTGCACCAGGTCATTGAGTGGAAGCTGGAAAAGCTGGGGGTAAAATGCATTTAAGAAATAGTTGTGTTGTTCTCCAACTAATAGGATACCTTGCACCTTTTGGAGATCTGTCCTGGAACAGCTCTGAAGATCAGGAGTTCTGTCTTCACTCCAAATTCACTAGTGGCAACCAGCATTTTCATTACATTAAAAATGGCATCTTCAACATTTATCTGTTTTTTCTACTTTACATGTTTTTTTTTTATTGTCAGTAACCTCAACTTATTGTGTAAGATTTCCCAAAATGTGAAGGGAAGATGAAGGTTGCTCAACTTTAATGCATCCACCCAGTTTGGGGTGACTCACACCTTAACCACTTCCTGTTTGTGTAAAATATACTCTTATTTTGGTGATAATAGAAAAGCAACATCTTGGTGTGCATAAAACATAAATAGTTAAACTGTCACAATCTCCAGCATGAACAATAAATCTATATTTAATCACACTTTCTACTGTATGTCAGTGGATGGAACATAAATAATAAACCGTAAAGAACCAACCGTCAGCATTCAGCACACAGGTTAAAGATAACATTTTCTTGTCTTGTATCAGACTTCACAAAAAATACAACAAATACTTCAGAGATGACAGCTTGAGATGTCGCACACCTACAGCACACTGCTAAGGATATAATACATTGCCATTTGGAAAGCCTTGTTTACAAAAGCTGCTGCAAATCATAGGATTTTTACCATTGGAATGGGATTTTTTATATAATAATTGATCAGTTAGAAGTCTCAAAACACTGCATACACATGCACAATATTCTGCCCTTCTGATCATTTGCTTATCTGCAGAAAGTGATCAGAGTTTCAGTTGGATATAATCAATCATTTGAACATTTCACACAACAATTTACCAACATGTCTGATCACCTACTAACTGTCAAGGAAAAGGGAAATATGGTTGCTTTAGAAAAATTTTATTCACATTCCAGTTAGATCCAATTGCTTTATATGAACAGAAATCCTTTGGAAAAAAAATCTGCCCATATGTACCAGACCTCAAAATCAATTCTGCATTATATTAGTAAATTATGTTTATATTGGCCCTACCAATAAATAATAAATACCGCAGTATTGCTGATTCTTTTAATATTATTAGTTTCCCTGTAACATAACATCTAAGAGAGAAGGAAATTACATCATAAATTATATAATCTAATTTACTAAAGCATAAAATGTTAAATTATGAGTTATTATCCAATGCCAATGGGGAGGCCCATGACAAACACAGCAAACATACAACCTATTTTGTAACAAATGGGATGTGTGTTCCAGTGTGTTAAGGAACGCTAGCTAAGTGGTAGTGGATCCATTATCAAATATTTTTGGGATGTGTGCCTTTTACACCTTGGTAAATATTTATGGTGGTGGAAATATAACTATTTTGCATCTCTTGTAAATCCTATCACACACTTAGTTCCCTTCACCTACATACAAGAAACACAAACACAATCATTTTGATGGAGGAATGCAATGGGCTCTAGATATAAAATAGGTAATTTGACATTTCCTCGAGGGAATCTGATAGGCTCATGTGTTTCAGTGGCAATAATTGGTTCCTACAAGGAAATGTTTGAGGGAATGCCAGATTCCCTGTTTTATAAAAAAAAGCCCAATGTGTAGAGTCCAATGTATTGTACCCTTTAGCAAATGTTCGAGGTGATCAGTTACGGGTTTGTGCAACACACTGGCAAGTGCAAATATATTAGTATCGACCTAAACTATCATGTGAAAAGCCAGTTGCCATTATGTTTTTTCCCTGATTGGATATTCAATGTGAAGCCTATAATTTGAGTGGAGATTTTTAACCCCCTTAGGATAGAAAGCCCACCGTTTTCAGGATTTCCAGATATTCTGTATCATTGGCTCAGTAATTTCCAAAACTGATCCGCTAGGAATTTTTTTAAAACATAACCCATTTGTTGTGCAAACAGGATTAAGCGGTTATGTTAACTTCTCTGAGCTATCATCAAGGGCACGTTTGGGAAGAGACATTCTTACTAGCAATGAGTAGGAACTCACGGCTGACACATGACATGACACCCCCCCTCCTTGTTATTAGGGCTTGATTTATAAATTAAACTTTCCTTATCCAAAAGAAATGCTCTGTGATAATGTCACTTACTTCTTGACTGCCACATGTAGAAATAGTAAGGGCTTGTTAATAATATATGGGGTAAATATAAATTAAATTAAGGTGACTTAAATACTTATGCTGATGTATCCCCTGAATCACTGTTACAACGTATGGTAGTTCCTGCCAGGAGCCAAAGCTAACAAGCAGGACACATGGTAGAATGGTGTAAGACAATGGTTTTGGTATATGGCAAATAGTAACATGTAGAAGTTTACACTAGGGATGAGTGAGAATGCCTCTGACATTGTCGCGAAAATTTTCTCGAAGTTTTGATGGGTCCGCGAAATTTCGCGAAACCATCAGAAATCCAGGAATCACTATAGGAGGATTACCGCGGCTGCATTCCTAAATGCAGCCGTGGGCATCCTCCTGTCAGTGAGCAAACCCCGGGCACTACAGGTCACAATGAGGGCAAGCCCTCGTTCTGACTTGTAGTGCCCGGTGATCTCTCACTGAGAGGAGGATTCTCACGGCTCCATTCATAAATGCAGCCACGGTACTCCTCCTCTCAGAGTGAGTCATGCGGCTTGCGTTTGTGAATGAACCCAGCCATAGGAAAAATCAGAGTATTTTCCCTACGGCTGCATTCATTCATGAGCAACCAGCGAGACTCACACTGTGTTCCTGGATAGAGAAACTCTATCCAGGAACACATACTACAGGGCTGCAACAGCAATCAGGGGAGCAAAGCTGACAGGTGGTCTTGCAGGGCCCGAAAATTCAGTCTCACCGGCCGAATTTACAAAAGCCGTTCTCGTCTACATGTTTGGTAAGCAAGAACAGCCCAATTCGCAGCGAGACCGAATTTATTAATTAATAAATTAGCTTGCTCATCCCTAGTTTACACCCCTTCCTTCAGAGCCGATATTATATTTATCTGAAATATCTTCAGTTTTTATTACAATTTTTTTTATGTATAATATTTTTGCGCTAAAAAAGATCTTTAGAAGCCAAGTTAAAGATTCTATGTATTGTAGCTTACAGTATGGCCTTTTTCTAGAAAATAGAAACAGATATTGCAGCCCTTTTGTATCTTCCCAATGATTCATACACACAACTATCTGTTTTATTTAATGCTTACCTACAGAACCCTTGATTCTCATAAACCATATTAAGCCAGTCGTCGATTCGCGGCCGCCTTGCTGGCTTGTTGTTATTGTTATTTCCCCCTTTCATTGCAAAGTATGCCGCCTGCATGTTCTCCAGTTCTTCGCATTCTAATTGATGCCACACAACTTTCTCTCTGCACAATGTGAAATGACAAAAGATTAGATCAATGCATAGAGAAACATCCATCCAATATGCATATACTCAATGTACCGTCTCCCCCCTACACATCACAGAGCTTCACTCCCGTGTCATATTCGAGGAAAATATTGAGTTGAATATTATATTCTGCTCCTCTGTGGTTGTGATTATTAATATGAAGACATTTTGATCACGTACAAGCTTTTTCTGATTTCATAGTCACAGCTTTATTTTTTGAGAAGCCACTTATGCTACAATGTATTTGATAGAAAATAGGAACAGCGGCTTGCTGTGTAGCATATGCGTAAATATTTCATATATAGGTGTATAAAAAGAAACACATTTTCATTTAACTGAATAGGTGGCATTTAAAGTGCACTTGTCATATAATGGTTGGCAATGAAAAGAGCAGCGCTACAGTTCTGAGTGCATTGGGCCATGACAAAAAAAAAATTCTAGTTCGTAGAAGTCATATTTATGAAATAAAAAAATCTGATTGGCTAGTGTGTGTGGCAGAATTTCTTTGCGTACTGCTTTGTATCTTATTTAAAGAACTATAGGCCTAGCACACATACACAGCCATCGTATGTGATAAACCTACTAATCCGATCCTACAATACACACATGTACAATATATGGAATTCCGATCAGATTAAATTAATCACGACTTGCTTACATTTCATTATTACAATACATCCTATCTATCCACATCATTTGGAAACCCTGCAATTGGTTGCTTACGATGTATCGGATACTGATTTCCCTTCACATTTAACACAGATCCAATAAATTTACTGGACTGGAAATCAGAAATAAAAGTCAGCCCATGTGCACTATACCTTAAACTCAAAAACACAAAAGCCCACACCATGCAAAAAATGTTGTATGGTGAAAAAGTTAGTAACAATAGTTATTTTACCCCTGAATTCTTCCTTGGGAGTGTTGTCACTATCCTTTGAACAAGATCAAACCATGGACCGTCATTTTGTCAGATTTGGTATATACAGCGTTCCCTAGGATCAGGATTTGGTAGACCTTGCTTTATTTAATGTTTATATTAATATTTAAACAAGCCCAACTGGGATGATGAAATAGATAGTACTTGGTGTTTTTTTATGAGGACTGTCCAGCTTTAGTGTTTGAGGGCCAATATCCTTGCACATTTATAACATATTGGTAACAGACACAGCAAAAAAATTGGTACATTTTGGTTTACAAAGCAAAAAAAGCACATTCTGTGATTGTTTAGCCCCAAAGACTTTCATTGCTGGAAGTCATTACATTCATAACACCAGGAACAGGAAATACAGAACACATAAAAACTAAAAACATTGGGCTAACAATACTGTGATTTTTTTTTAGATAGCATGGAATTGTAACACATTACGTTTTCACTTTCCTTTCCAATAATACAATCTGCAGCATTTCCAAGCCTCACAAGGTCCCTTTGTCAAGGCAACATGTGCCTTAATAAAAGGGCCCTACTATGGCTTACAGAATCAGAAGTGAATAGAACTTTCTATATTTTGCATTGTATGTCACTTGGCATTGGTCTACAAATTAGATTATTTTCCATTGCATGAGAAACAAGGGTTTGCATTGTAGAATAGTAGCACTTCCAACCTTTATAGGTTCCAATAGCCACACATGAGGATAGCTATTCCTTGAATGTTTCATTTTTTTATCACATAATTTCACCCTTACATAACCTGACGTATAAAGGAAAAAACCATGTCCTGGGCTTTAAAAAGCCCTTGAGCCATCGTTTGAGGTATTATTATCCTATAGGGGATAGTAAGCTGACTTTTTAAGACGCTCTGTGGAACGGAGGTACATAACATTCTGATTAAGAAACTAATCAGCCGCAACTTGTTCATCTGAATGCCACATCCTCTAATGGAGTTTTATTAATATTGCTATAACAACATTCATTATGCTGGTTAATGGAAGTTATAAACAGAATGTGAAAAATTCTGTTTTGCACAAGACTTTCATATTAAGTAGAAGCTTCCCTAATGAATATATATATCAAAAGTAACGATGAGCTTGAATTTGTTTTTGTTGCTGTCAGCAAATAAGGTCATTTTTAAAAATTTTATTACAGTATGTATATTTACCAATGAGTAATACATACAAGCAGCCAATTTTTAAACTTAATTAATCTGGACAAATTGTGGGGTGGGATCCGGTTTTAGATTTATTGATATTTACCAACATATATATCTTGTATCCAATCAAAAACCTCCCCCCCTAAAAAAATAAAATCTGCCTCACAGTCAGAATTATAATTTGTCCACTTTTAAACTCACTTCCGATCCAATTATTTAATCAGAACAGTAATGGGGGGAAGATTGTATTGTCATTGAGTGTTGTGTTCCTGTCGGGGACTGCACTTGAGGCTGACTATACTAAGTAAATTGACCACCATTGGTCTAGATCAGCTAGAAAAAAATATACTGGTAATGCAGCCAAAAATAATTTGGGCCCTTGGGCTTTATAGATTATATGTGTTTCTCTAAAATATTCTCATGGTACTGCTCATACAACATATCACAACCGATATAGTTGGCCATGCAAGGTATAGACCAGGGGTGCCCAACGCGTGGATTGCGATCTAGCGATCTTCCAAATGATCGCCATGACTGATGATCATTTGGAAGTCTGTTTGAGGCTGACTACCAGCAACGACTGTCCGGACCATGCAACTTTGGCTGATTGCATTCAGTTTAAGATGTCATTGGAGCAAGGTAATAGCTAGAAATGTACAGAATTGTATTGTGCCATACATGTTCATGCTGTTATGCAAGGTAAACAATATATTTTTTAAATATTAGGTATACTCGGTATATATATAAATAAATATATGCTTATCATTTTTATTGTTGGTGGATGATTTTGACTTGGTCATTAATTTAAAAGTAGCTTCCAAGCCAAAAAAGTGTGGGCGCTCCTGGTCTAGACCCACAAACTAGCTGCTGATATTACATATGTGTGCATTGAGTGCGTCAACTCCAAGTTGTATAGAAGTATCCAAGCATTTCCCTCATATCTAAAAATAAATACAAAATGAGACCCTTTTTTACTGCAATATTGAAAGTTGATCCTAATTATTTTTCATATTCATGGAGAATTAGTGTATTATGTGAATTGCCATTTAACCCCTTTTTAAATACAGGTTATTCAGTTAAATTTCCTCTAAATAATAACTTGATCTAATAAAAAAAAAATTCCTAGTGTTAATAAAATCAAACAAGTCAACAAATCCAAAATTGAACACTGAACTGTTGTAATATTTTTATTCTGCTTTCACTATAGATGGTTTTGAGTAATGTAATTTTCCCCAACACGTTAGCAAACTGTTTTGATGATAATTCCTTCTGTCTTTTTTCCTCTCTGTTGTTCCCCTCTTCATTTGTTTATAGTTATACTTTCCAGTTAATTAACTATAACACAATTTCAATTTAAGCCGAATGAAAACATAATGTTCCCCGGGCCGATTAAAGTGAAGTCTAATCGACATCTCTTTTTCAGGTGTCAGAAGAAAATTAATTGGTAGGGGGTGGAGGAAATGTAACTCATATGTACCATTTCTGGTACTGAAGCAATATCGAACACTACTAACCTCAGGTTTTTTTTATTTTTTGTAGAAATTTTTGGTGGTGTTAGGATGAGTAAATCTGTTTGGGTCAGTTTCACAAATCTCCTTCAAAGTTCATGAATTTTGCAGTGAAAGCTAATATAGATTATGGGTGGGGGGTCCTATTATTATTATTATACAGTATTTATATAGCGCCATCATATTACGCAGCGCTGTACAAAGTCCATGGTTGTGTCACTAACTGTCCCTCAAAGGAGCTCACAATCTAGCTATTTACTTGTGGCCATTTGTAGGGATAATAAGCAAGCTATTGTCAAATGCAAGGCACTGGCCAGAAATGTACCAAAGGAAAAATTATATAGAAAAAAAAACACCTAAAAGAATTTTTAGCCATCCCTAAAAGTTCCAATACACAATGGCATTTTCACTTCTGCAACTGCAGTTTTTTTATTGAAAGGGGGTTTTGTTATCCATATTAGGTTTACATTATTTGCTGTTGTGACTCATTGCTGACGCGGGAAAAGGCAATGATCTGCATTATAGGTTGTTCCTTAATTCTGGTGGTGAACTTGTCCCTGCTATACCATGACCATTATGCATGTCCAGCTGATACTTAATCTTTTTGTAAAATGTAGAGTCCCAGATCTTTGAAAAGAATTAAATAATAAGAACTCATCTTACAGTAACAGTACATTTGGCATGTATCTGGGAAGCTAGCCAGCTATCCATTGTACTGCTTTAATATTGGGAGAACAAATAAAAATTGGAATGTGTATGGCTTGCTTTGGTTAGGGTTGGATTACTATTGGAAACGAGCCACATGCGTATTGGCTGTGCACCATCAAATTTCTGGGTCCCATATTATGTATATTTCCTGGGGTCCCTTCTTCCTTGTCTAAAAGTTCCAGAAAGGTCATTGAAAGCAGTAAGGGGAGATAACTTGAGTAACCAAGTAAATATTTCACTAACCTAGGCAATGAATACTGAAGATTTGATGAGGAGTTACACAATCTTAGACTCCCTACCTACTCCCTATTACTAAATGATACATGTCAAACCAGTCTTTGGTTTCAGGGAGAACCTGAAATTGTATCTGACTTTACCTTGGTCATGCATTCTTCTAATCTAGCATTTTGGCATATTCGTCAGTCCCTCCACCAATCACATTTTAGGACCACTGGGAAGGATTTGGAGTTTGGATAGATGGAGTCCATCTTAACTTTTACAGCAGTGGTCGCCAACCTTTTGGAGGTCACGGACCACTAAATTTACAGACTCCGGACCACGCATCATGAGGATCTGTGTATCACTCAAAGGGGAAGAAACGTCCCCCAGAGTGACGTCATGATGCCAGAACCTGTCCACTTTCCCATCGCAGGTCCAGAGACATAACCCACCCACCGCCCTGAGCCTGCGATGCGTGTGAGAGACATGGTCTGCGGCTCTGCCCAGTGCGCCCTCCCAAGCGGGGTCCTTCTTCTGCTCCCACTTTGGTTTGCACCAGAGGCACGGATCACCAAAAAGTTCTTGCGGATTACAGATTGGGTATTGCTGTTTTACAGGAAGTATAGCTGCCTATATCTCTGGATCTTCTGATTATTTTGATTTGTTCAGAGTTATGAAAATTAGTTACTTTAAGGATAAATATACTTAGGCTTAATCTTTGACCCCAAACTGAATTCCACCCCCCCCCCCCCTTACAGCTCAATATTTTCCAGGCACCAATTCTGACAATCGTTTACATTCCCTTTGCACCACTGCTACCGATACTTGTGCAGTACAGCTCCATTAACATCAATGGGATTTTGTCTATTCTAACAAGGAGATATACTGAACAGATGTAGGCAGTAGAATGAATTTAAACAATCAAAGGTCTTGGTACACAGATCTCGGCATGTACCAAATGGTGGATAGGTAAGGTTGGTTTAGTTTAGGTAATTTTTACCTACTGTACACCCTACAGGATCATCTCATAGCCAAAACCCAAAATATTCTTTGATCATTCTTTTTTTTATTCTTTTTTTATATGTTAAAGTGTTCCAATTAAAAAAAGATTTCACTAAATGCTAAAAAATTAACTAATAGCTTGAAGTTTTATCTATAGACAGATGAGGCCATATTCTCATTCGCTTCGTGGTTATGCTTTGATGACCTTTCTCTACTGCAAGCCAGACACAGTAGACTTTTGTTAATAATGTAAAAAGGCCATAATGTTTCTGGTGACCAGACACCATGTGATCTTTGCCGTGGCTGAAATTCCCAAACGCAGGCTCAGAAACAGCGTTTTCAATTTATAATATTAATGAATACCATTTTTACCAAACATAATAATGTAATGTGGTATTCCTGATTACATTATATTAAAATGAAGTGTGAACAAAAATGACAGGCCCACTTTACCTTTTTAAAATATTTTTGCAATCCACGTGTTTTAGTTATAAGATGTTGCAAAAAAAAATTTAATAAGAGGCGATCCAATTTAAGGATAATTATGCTGACAGGCAGCAAACAGAAAAGAAAGATAAAAAGGTGAATAAGTAAAGCTGTAAGCATTTCAGGAACTCAGAGCCAGCAGAATATGCAAATTGTTCCGGATATACTCTTGACTCAGCAATGGTTAATTCACAGTGTTGGGTAACTTTAAAATGAAAGATTGTCACAATGAAAGCTATTCTGGTACCAAGGGGATAACAAAAACATAATACTCAGCATGTCAACTCTAAACATACAAAGGAGTCTCATATATGCAAATGACCATACTGGATCCAAGTGCTGGTTACATTTTTCTACTGATTGCACTCTAAGGCTATATATATATATATATATATATATATATATATATATATATAGGGAGTCCCCGGTTACATAAAAGATGTAGAGGACTGTAGGTTTGTTCTTAAGTTGAATTTGTATGTAAGTTGGAACAGGTACAATATTTAATAAATGCAATTAGGACAGATGTTTGTCTCAACATATTATTAGGCAGCGTGGTGTCAGTTACTGTATAAAATCCTCACTGTGAGTTAATCACAAACAAAGCAAAAATAAAAATCTTTATGGTGCCTAGACATTTATTAACTTCTGGAGCAAGCTGTGCTTCGATATGCAAAAAGAAACAACTGCAGAGTTTGTCTTGGTCATTAATGACATTAATGAGTTACAAGAGGCTGCAAAAAGAGCTCACCCCCTAAGATCACCCACAACACAGCTGTCTTTTGCAAAAGATTTCTTCTGCAAATCATGCAAACCTCCCCCCCCCCCCCTTCAAGCCTCCGTTCTGCACACAGCGAGCAGGGAAGCCCCATTTGTATCTAGGAGGCGTCTGTATGTCGGATGTCCTTAACTCGGGGACTACCTGTATATATATTACACAGCCCTTGCACTTCTGACTTTGCAAACAATCATATCCCCCCCTATTCCCCCTGAATTGTAAGCTCTTCTGGACAGTGACCTCTCCTCCTCCTGTGTCATTTTCTGTATCTGTCTGTCATATGTACTGCACTGCGTAATATGTTGGCGCTATATAATTCCTGGTTATTATTAATAATAATAATAATAATTATAATAAAAATGCAGATCTGCAAGCATTACATCTCCCTGCAAACCCCAGCACCTTTCCACTCTCACTTTCCACAACCCCAGGACCCCCCCATCTGCACTCACTACTCCCTCCATCCTTCACATACACTCCTCTATAAACACTAGATTACCCTTACCCATTCTTGCTACCTTGCAGCAGTTAGCCCTCCTACTATCATCATACCCAAATTCCCATTAGAACAATTTCATACTTGCTGCTGATCTATCTATGTCATGCAACTGAATTGGAGCAGTTGGGAATCATTTTGTGCACCATTTTCTAGCCATGCGGTTGCTTTTCCTTGAACCTTTATCTCAACCACATGACAAAATGATGGCAAAACCTAGTTGTTGACAGCACAGTAGTTGAAAAGGGGCGGCTGACGATGACAGATGATGAACAGTGTGATTTTCTAACTGCAAGTCTGAAAACGGCCTTACACATCTTCACTCCCCTTCCCATTCTCAACGTCTACCAGCACATCTAAACAAACCACTGGACTTGCATGGCACCCCAGATCACTGTGCCATATCTCCCCAATGTCTCTGCCAACAGGACTTTTTCTAAGGAAACCTGAAACACAATACACTTTCCTTTACGTTTAAAATTTACAGGTGCCAGTGAAGTGTCTGAAAAATTCCCTCTATATCAAGCACAAAGGATCTTAATAGTGAATACCTACAATGGGTTCTTTTTAAAATTGATATCCATTTTTTCTTTTTTTTTGCACTGCTGTTTACCCCCACTAGACTGTTTTAATTTCCCCCTCACTTCTTGTCCTGGTAACTTTGCTTGGTAAATTTCCACATTCCCCAAAAAGTAAAGTAAAAAAAAAAATTTAACATCTAAACTAGTAGATTTAGTGTTTCAAAACAAAACACATCTGCAATATGCTAAGGAATTTAAATTGATATTATGATTGTGTTATGTACTTTGAATAACTTTTTATACATACATTTTATAGATATACATTTGAACTACAGCAATGCCAATGCAGACTGTCCAGATAATCCCGTTAATGTGATTTGCACAGGTACTGGCATAACTGACAGCAGCTCCATCTGTACCTTACCCTCTAACCTGATCCAACCTCAGACAGCCCCAGGAGATCTGTAAATCATATGTGTCCCTGATTAAGGACAAGGTCAGATGGGTTCTTTTGTTGCCATGCATGACTGGATATAACTCTAACTGAATGACATTCAGTCAACACAATTTAGGGTACACAATTGCCTTGTTGTGTGTATTTTTTTAATACTGTTTTCTTCTTCTTTTATTATCCTTTGTTGCATCTCATGGCCTGTTCCCACTATAGTTATATGAGTTCTAAAAAACACAGAGGATTATGTGTGTTGCAGTAGGGCAGCCAATTCCTTTAAATGGGTTGTTCAATTCACCACAATGCACGCAAGTAATGCTTTCTGCATTTGCAAAGTGCAATGTGCAAACATGTATGGTCATGAATTAGGTGTGCCATTACCAATGAATGCCAACCCAATGCACCAATGTATGCACCAAGTGCTGCTGATCTCCTGCAGGTTTCTTGCACCTTCTCTTTGTCTACGTGCATTCCAGTGATGACTTTTTGGCATTTCTAGGGCAGAGTTCCAGATGGTGACAACAGTGGACATTATAGGCCCACAATATAGGCCTTATTAATAAAGCTATCTAAGGCTGGAAGGAATACACTTTTATCAGTGAACCTGGGTTATCCAGAAAAACTGAATCTAGAGGATTGAAATTTTTTGCTAACAAATGGCAAATTTAGGAAATCAATTTCGGTTTGCTGGATCACCCAGGTTCACTGATGAAAGTGTATCCTCTCCAACCTTGGGAGAGTTTTAATAAATCAGGCTCTATGTATTTATACACCCACTTGTAGTCTCCATCAGAAGAAGAAGAGTGACAAAACATAAGCTCATTTGGGAGTAAAATGTTCTGGGTGCCATAGAAGGTAGTACACAGCTAGGAAATAGGGGAGCGCCAGTTAATCTTGGTGCTCTGACCTCATCAGCTTGGGTCCATCTTACCTTTTAGATCTTCTTCTTTCACTTTTCTTCACACATTTTACCAGGCAGCAAACCAAGAATGCCATTGACATGAGCAGGATGATGGCGCAGCTCACAATGGAGGCAATAACAGCCACTTTAAATCCAAAGGTCTCATATTTTGATAAAGCTGTAAAATAGGAAATAAATTATTGTCATTGATTCCAAATGCACTAACCATTTAATCATTAAGCTATTGTTCGCACTCCTGCTTTTTTAACTTGGCAGAGCTAATGTTTAGCTTCAAAATGATGAATTATGTTAACTTCTGGATGCCATTCAAAGCTGACATCGTATTTAAGGCTCCTTTTAAGTAGGGTCCTATTTTTATATCTCTTATAGTCACTGCTGCCTGGGGATAGATATTAATTGGAAGCAGTCAGCCAAATAGCCTGTGGTGATAAATATATATGTATAAAAAGGTTTAGGGAGTTTGCAGAGTATGTAGGTTTATGATCACTAAAAGGCAAATACCTTCTCCACTTTAAGGTAGGTGATTACCTGTTGGGAAAACTATTTTATGTGATAATAATAGAGAAATAGAAAGCATTTCTGTGGCCCCTATATCCCATGATAGACCTTTAAAATCCCTTAACCCGCATTGTATAATCTTTGCCTGTTGTTTACTTAAAAAAGACCTTCAAATTGCTTCCTCTCAAAAATGCTGCTTCTTGCTCTCATATTGCAGTTTTATGCTTGCAGAGTAACAGCCGTACCACATAGCAACATTATTTAATATTATGAAATAAATCACTGTTTTTCATTACGTGGCTACCATATTGCTGGATTAAAAGCATATATTTACAGTTTTAGCAGCCAAAAGAATTGTATTTTGGACCAAAATTTTGGTAGCACACACACCTCTATGAGTAAAGGTGTCAATTTCTTTCCACTAGAGAGAATAAGTAAGAAAGGTGACAAACCAAGAAGTTCACTTGCTAAACCACAAAACAAATGTGTCATTTGACTACCAGTGTTAGTGTGCATCAAATATGTAAATTCCAACTCATATGGTAGTTTCAACGAACAAATGGGCAAAATAAGGAATGGTATTTTTTATGAAGTATAAATATTATCTAATCTATTGGATATACTAGAAAAAGTACCTGTTTTGGGCTGAATTTGCATGGAGTATCTACAGACTGGTTAGCTGGTGGCCACTCCGACCCCTTATATTCTGTTATCGTAAGCAGTATGGTCTTTATTGCCTTTGAGTGATAGCAAGGGTTAAAGGGGTAAAGTAACTGCCTGCTAGGTATTTTGCACCCGCTTCTAGTAAATCCAGCGTTAGTTGAAGGATGTTGTGTTATCAGATTCTAAATGATCAGGACAACAGTTGGTGGTCCACAGAAAAATTACCTGTCTGGTGCACCCCCCAGCCTTCTCCTGACCCCACTGATCATGTCCCCTGTAGTCACAGCCCTGCACTACTGTCCCCCCAGAATGTTTAGCAAGCAAGTCTGAGCCTGCCATGGGAGAGTGGGTGAGTTCTGGCATCATCACGTCACTCTGGGGGAAGTTTCTTCTACTTTGAGTGACACACAGCTCCCCACGCATGCGCAGGATTAAAAATTTTTAATGTAGTGGACTGTGAGGTCTGAATGGTTGCCTGTAGTTCTAATGGGAGGGTGACCATGATCCTGCAGCACTGGAAGCTAGGGATCACCCTATTAAAGAATGCTTCAGAGAGCAAGAAAAGGGGAGAGATAGAGAGATAGTGGCTCTTTACGGCAAATAAAGGTCTAACATAGCTTAAAATGCTTTATTCAATTCACTAAAATATCTTTTTAGAAACAACATTGGTAAAAAGGCCATGAGAATTCTGGCTATGACTTGATAAAACACTCTCACATATACAGCATCCAGATATCGCTCAATAATATGCTCATGGTCTCCCCCGTTGCGTTTTGCCCTAACGGGCTTCCCCAGGGGATAACTGAGACCTTGGTATATATCAGGGGTGAAAAAATGTGAGAGTAAATCTTCAGTGTACTTCAACCAAAAAGCTATGCAAAGAAAATTTGGCACGATGGAAAATTTTAAACAGGTATTTGAATACACTGATGAAAATTGCTGTTCAACTATTAGTAGATAGAAGAGACATCACCAGTATCCTGAATTCTTTGATTATTTGCGTTTAAGAGTGGATAATTGATTGTGGAGATGGAGAAAGAGGAATATGGTTTATAATATCTGTAGTTTACAATAAGAATAAACTGGCTGAGATATTGTTCTTCAATTCTATAATAGAATCTTCAAGGAAAACTTAAAGGTTTAATGAATGATCTAGGAAAGGCTTCCCAGTGTTCAGGAAGATATCCCATATGGATTAAGATGTTATACAGGAGAGTTTAAGGAAGAGCTGGTGGCAGCCGTCCAAACTCAGAGAGCAGAAATTTGCAGGAGAACTTGATATTTATCAAAAATGTATCCCACATCATAATAAAACAAAAATTGCACAACTACATTTGCAAGGCAAAAAGCTATTTGCATCAATTTAGTATTTGAGCAGAGGAATTTCCCCCACCTAATTGTAAAAGCAATGCCTTTGTAGCCTCTTGCCAAGCACTAGCAATGTCACATATAAGGATGAGTGGCCGAGTCACATAGAGAAACATCCCATAATTTGGGAACTATCCGAACTCTCACAACCCCTGCCTGGAATCACTGGGTAATTACACTAAACTCAACAACCTTCTTGAACCTGCAGCACCCTAGGAAGGTTGAATCTTCTTCTCATCTCCTATTTTCTGTTTCCTAGACTACGGCTGCCTTACTTATAGTCTATAGTATAGCTCTTGTCTTCTATTTGGAGGTCATTAAATGCGTATGCACGCTAATGAACAAAGAGACAAATTGAACTAGAAAAGTTAATTTGCAAAAAAAAACATCTTTATTGTGCACCATTTACAGGTCACTAAGTCTCTTACAGTGATAAACCATGTGGTTTGCTTTGAAATCTCAAGATTGCTTAATATATAATGACTTTTTTTGCTGCCTTCTATCTATATTTGTTTCTACATTGCTACATTCAATATAAATGTTTGAATGTGTGAAACGTCTGTATGACTGGCCACAACCAAGTAGAGAGTGGAGTGAATTGATCTGTGGCTAGTAATCTGTGTGTATCAAACTCAAGAGGATGGTGAAGCTCAAAGGGGTTAGTGTGATAGGGAAGTACCCCTTTTATGCAGCCAACAGTATACCATGTCACTAAAGGGTAAATATATAAAAGGTATATCTTTAAAAAGAAGTGCTTTAATTACCTTCCCAGCATACGGTGACTTAATGCATCACTGCAACGCTGCACTGTGGCCACTGCAGGCATTCCACATTTCCAGGTGTGTGAATACCTGGCCATTACCCACCTTCTACGCACACAATGTTTTCTTCCAATCACTTGCACTTTACAAAATGGGATGTACAGGTGAATTGGAGGAACCATTGAGAGCAGCAAGGGGAACAAGTATTGGACCAATCTGAGTAGTCAAGTCCTTGCAGTAGCTTGGGAGTCATGGACCACCAGAGAGGTAAAGATATTGCCTAATTTTCTATTTTAACCCACCTCGCAAATGCAAATCAAGTCTAATCAACTCATTGTCAGTATGCACCAATGCCATGGTGAAGTTCAAGGACAAAATGCTTGGCTTTGCTCAGGAATTATATACAGCCCAATAACAGTCACTTGTTCCTTGGATGATCACCCTTAAGAATTATCATTAGGTCTTTATTTTAAACAGGCTGACTTTTCAAATTACAATAGCAATTCCTAATTACAAGTAGGTCTAAATCCAAATTATTTTTAGTTCTGAATAAAATATGCAGTGCCTTTGCAAACTGCATTTGCCCAGTTAGAAGTTCACTTCTTGGCCTAGAGAAACAACAGAAGTAAGTCCTTTAAAGGGCCTGATTTATTAAAGCTCTCCAAGGCTCTCCATCAGTGAACCTGGGTGATCCAGTAAACCCAGAATAAAATTCCTAAAAGTATTTTGCTTTTTGTTAGCAAATGTTTTAAATCCTGAATCAGGTTTGTTGGATCACCCAGGTTCATTGATGAAAATGTATCTTCTGCAGCTTTGAAGAGCTTTAATAAAGGAAGCCCAAAGTCTTTATAAGGGAAGTATTCCAGACAAAATTGATTGTAACATATATCCCTATCGGAATAATTTTCCCACCTCCTGTACCATTGTTAACCATAAAAGATTGGATTTCCTTCTGGGACTGCCTCGCCCAACCTTTCTGGTCCACGGTCAAGGATATTGCCCAACAGATGACAGACTGACGGATTCCGGAAGGGCCAGCCTTCTTCCTTCTTCAACACAACATGTTTTCAGAAAAAGTGTACAAGAATTCAGTGCTAAGACACCTGGTTGTGGCAGCAAATTCTGGTATTGCGGCATACTGAAAGAAGGCTGAGCCATTCATTTATGGCTGTGATCAATGGGTCAATGAGATACATCATCTGGAAGACTTGACTTCCATGTTACTAGTAATGAGTAGAAAGTTTTTTAATACGTGGTTTTACTGGTCTCAGTTTCTCACATCGGCAGAATATGTTCGCTACCTAGGCCCACCATGATCTGTTAGCGACTATATCTATATTAGGATCTTATTCGGCAAGACCGAGTGTAGTAGAAGTATGGATATTTGTTGTCCTCCTCAGCCCGGCCCCGGTATACCAAACTTAGATACCTCCCACTATTCTACCCTCAAACGATTCACTCCTGAATGTCCGGTTCATACACCAATATTTTTGGGACGAGGCACTTCTTGCCCACCCCTTCCCTATTCTTATCTAAATTTCTCTTTCAGGAAACCCTTCTTAGTAGTACCACAGAGAAGTAGCCACGTTTTAGGGGTAACATTGACACTTCTTTTCAGTTTTCAGGTTAATCAGCTATGTTTATGATAAATGATCCCCCGGAATGTTGTATTTTTATTTGGTTGTTATTTTTGATGTTGCTCTTCCTTTCTCTAGATGTCTTATGATGAGGTTCAGTGACAGGGGATATCTGCCCCCAAACACTTGTATATGTGGAATATTCTCTTTTCTTATTTATTTTCTGAAATCGTTGCAATATTTTGTACTATTTTGTACTACTATATTGTCAGTTGTTAAAAGTTTTTTGCTGTATTGTATCAGCCTCCCTAATTGTTATGTCCCCTTTCCTTTTATACCCCCCTACCTTTTCCCGCTGTTGTAAAACCCCCAATCAAAAAATGTTTTAAAAAATATTGGATTTCCCATTACTTTATGATCCAATGACAATAGTAACTAAGATAAACAGAGTGAACAATCTCAGCAGTCACAAAGCTAATAAAACATATTGGCCGATGGTATGCAGTTCCATTCCGTGGGTCTCTACAGAAATCAAAATATCGGTTTCCTGTAGCAGAAAGGGATTATATAGACACCTCTGATGACCTGTGTGTTCCACCTCCCTTCTGTTCTAGATTTGTATCATCTACAAGAGCCTGCAGTGACTACTAGGAGTGTCAAAAGCGTCTGACTCCTCCAAGTGCCATAATCCTTCTTCCATCTCCCTACATTACTGCTAAGTATTGAGCTAAGGGTGCAGGAAATATTGAATGCTGAAGAGAATAGCAAAGATTGCAACGGAGGCAAGTATACTGTCTCTACTATAGTAGGAAACTAAAATTTTGATTTAGAGACCTAGCAAGGTCTCTTTAGGATGTCCAATGCTTCCTAATAGTCATTTCTAGGTCAACACCTTACCTGTTAACCCTATATCTGTTAAAATAGTAAAAACATTGGTCAGGTTGGATTTGCTCACATAAACACAAATAATCCAAAACCTGAAATAAATGTAACATCAATGTATTTATGTTTAATAATTCAGGCAGTACAGTATTTTGGACAGAACAGTTTATTATGTGGTTATTTGGGCTCCCTCATATTCCTCTGCTTTATATTTAACCTTCCTGTGTCGTGAGCTGCACTCAGCGGAGACAGATGGGAGCTGATGAGTCAGCAAATCAGAATAAACATCTCCCTGATCACCCTCATGTTTAATTAAACTTCTAGAATGATTTGACATTAATTCAAATTTCAAGCTGAACTCTGGAATAAACACATAATTGCTGCATGCAGGAGCCAGGTGTATTCTTACTTGAAATTATTATTATTTTCATTATAGAAAAAAAAACTGCAGCACTCTACCTCTTCGCAAAAGTTTCCTGTAATGAGGACTTTCAGTGCTGCACAGCTACTTACACTCCGCAGCTGTGACTGGTCTGGTATCTGCCCACTCGTAGTTTTCTGTAGGCAGCCTGTCGTGGGAGGACCTGCTAGGCCCTTGATGAGAGGACAAAGGTAAGCACTATATAATAACAAATCACTCTACTACTTATAGTATGATATTCATAGGATGGGCACCTCCACCAAAAAACCCTTAAAGCGGAGTTATCATATCATTTTTTACACTATATATAAGGGTGTATAGATTGTCTTTTAGAATTCAGACATGTGTCATAAGGGGCTTTCCTGGAATGCAAAAAAAGTTCAGATTTTTTACTGTGAGATTGGCACTTTTTTATATTTTCAGGAAGACACTTTACCCGATCTTGTGCGTGTGCAATGTGAGATCGGGTGATGTGAGCAGAAGCCAAGGAAGTTGGGATAGCACGGGACCTAATGGACTCAGTGGAGGGATTGAGGGCTCTTCAAAAGTAAACAGAAGTGTTGTTTTTTTGTGAAAGTTTAGCTTTACCTATTTAAAAAAGTGGCATGTCCTCCTCTTTAGAAAATCCGCAGCACACATGTCCTTCATTTTAGCAATCACTCAACACACATGCCCTTCTCTACAGCAACCATCCAGACCTCATGTCCTTCTCACTCCGAAACCCAAGCACCTACATTCCCTTTCTAATAAAAAAGGGCTCAACCATGCCAGAATTCTGAAATTACAGGGAAAATAGAAATATGAAAATTAAAGGGGTAACACACCCTGAATTGTGCATACGACATGTCCAAGTAAGGGATGATAAGGACAAAAGATTTCTCTGTAACTGTGGACTGATCATCAGCCATTAGAAGCCCAACGGAAGTAGAGGATATGGGTAAGTGCTTCCAAAACTGGGTATGTTAGTAGGGACTCCCAACCTTACCTAAGTATGGATTCCCAACGTTACCAGTGTTGTAGCACCACCACTCACCACTGAAAAAAACTTAAAAAATATACTAAACAGTTTTTAGTAAAAGTAATCGATATAATCCAATATATGTAAGTTTACAATTGGGAAATACATAGTTACATAGTTACATAGTAGGTTAGGTTGAAAAAAGACATAAGTCCATCAAGTTCAACCACTGGTGAAATAAACATATCCCCGATATAAAACCCTATAGGACACAGTTGGTCCAGAGGAAGGCAAAAAAACCTGGTACAACAGGGGAAAAAAATACAGGTTTTTAGAGTTCATTAAAAGGTGCTATGCATTTTTGATTGGGTATTAAGGATTTAAAGTAATGATAACAGTGACTGTTGATCCAGGGAACATCTGATTGCCTCATGGAATCAGGAAGGAATTTTTTTCCCATGTTGTAGCAAATTGGACCAGGGTTTTTTTTGCCTTCCTCTGGACCAACTATGTCTTATTGGTTTTTATATCTGGGATATGTTTATTTCCCCAGTGATTGAACTTGATGGATGATGTCCCTATGTAACCACAACACATCTAACCTGTGACCAAAAAAGGGTGCATTTTTAGTTGCCCTAATACACTTCATATCACTACAATGTGTGCATTAATGCCTAATACAGTAGGGTAAAAATAAAAAGGCCCATCTTTTCAGATCTGCCATTGCTGAATCCAATGGATGCAAACCATTAACTAACCACAATAAAGTTTTACAGGTTATAATAACAATTAATAGGAAAAAGGACAAAATAAAGTTGCTTTCTTACCTTTACAGGTTGGTGCTCCAGACGTCCATAGCGTGCTGTTACCTTTCCAGATGCAGGTTGTTAACCCTTCCCCAACCAACTGATAGGAAGATGAACACTGGAACATAATAACAGTCCCCACTGAAGAGCCATTGCCGTGAACAATGTGATAGGAGCCTGACTCGGGCGCCACAATCTTTTTACACTGACCTAGAAACAAGCACAAAGCACAGTTAGAATGATTGCCTGTATTTCAAATAATCAATAGACAGGAGCCTGAGCATGTAGGCCGTAAATAAGAGGTCAGCTCTAAATAATCCTCAGCAGTTTCATGCTACACAGAGCAGAAAGTGTCTATAAAGCAATCTGTAAATTCACTCAACCTTTTTTTTTTCCTACCGAAACAGGCAATGCACGGTTACTAGTACATTGCTATGATTACTGTTTCAATTTTGTGATTCACTTTTTTCTTTCTTTTCGAAAACCTGCCATGCGAGAGATGTGGAGTTTACCACTGATGGGCAATGGCGGACAATGTCCTTCAGTGGCCCTCAAGGCAAAGAAGCCAAATATGCCCTCCAGCCTCAATACCAGAATTTGAATAAGTTGGAATGGCAATTTAGATTAGCAGTGTCCATTACAGGCCTACTAGCCTGCTCTTCAGACCTAATTTTACCCCCTCTGTGCAGGCTACAAACCATTTATACCCCGGACAACGACTTACCAGCCCACACCAAGCTGGTGCTAGTACCTAAGGCAGATGTGCAGGGGTGGGGGGATAATAAAAAACCTAAAGTGGAAATAAAGGTCCACTTTCAAAAAGTTGGAAGCAGGCAGGGCTTTATCTCATAAAGGGACACCTATCGCAATAAGCATTCTAACCTGACTGATCAACATCCCTTCTGTCAAAATTCACTGCACTGTCCAACTTGCAGCGGCCAAGACTAAATGAATTCTTGCATACATGGACAGTAGTTATGTCATCCTAGGCTGGTCAATCAAGAAGGTCGAAGAGTGAATCAAGAAAAAAGTTGGTGGCACCCCCAACAAAGTGGGAACAGGTGATAATAAAAAGGGTTTGGTTCCACTGGTTGGGTCCACCACATTTGTTATTATTAAACAGTATTTATATAGCGCCAACATATTATGCAGTGCTGTACATTAAATGGGGGTTGTAAATACCAAATAGATACAGACAGTGACACAGGAGGAGTGGACCCTCCCCTGAAGAGCTTACAATCTATAGATAAAGGAGCAAACAAGACTTTCTTTTGTTAATATTTTTTGGAAACAGCTTAGGGTAACTAAAGAGGTAAACAGCAACATTTTTTTACTTGTAAATTACATCAAATGCAGATTAAAGGTCGCCCTTGTATATAATAAAAAGATTAAAGTGCTTCCTCCTAGCCTGATCCTGTTGATGGGTAGTTTCTAAAAAGAAATCCACCAGTGCTCTAAGTCATTACCCTGGAAACACATATGCATATATTTATTTTGCATGGGCAAATTTTATATATAATATTTATTTTTTTGCCTATGCATACACTTTAAGGAGAGATAAAAAATATTTTATGTGGACAGTATTATTCAACTGTTATTACAACATTTTCTACTATTTAGATAATACCTTACAAATAAACATTTGTTATGTGTATTACATATTGCAGCCATGACATATTTTGCAGCACATTGTGGCTTTTTAGAAAAAGTATAATTGTTTAATCAGCCTTTCCCAGGTTAGACATCCCCTCTCTAATTGAAGCTACGTATAAAGCTATACAAAGCACAACAGAAGAAGAATGGAGCGGAGTTTCTGACTGCTGTAGCTATACATGTAATTTAAGCTTCAATTATTTACTGAGCTCAGTACTTACAGGATTTTATTCCTTAAAGCAAATAAGATTAACTTTCTAAACATAAGAAAAGGAGTCTGCGGGATAGAATTCATAAATAAGAAAATAATATTTAGATTTACTAGAAAACCTTTAAAGATGTTTGTTCTTAACATTAAAAAATAAATCATTATATAATTTTTTTAACATTTACAACATCTCTTCTATCAATGCATTTTCATTTATCTATCATTTTCAGGTCTGGCCCTTTGTTCCCCTGAAACACAATCACTGTGACACAATATTAGACACCCTGCTGGTTAAGTAATTGGATTACATTAGATTTGCCATTCAGGTGAGAAAAAAACAGGGAGACTTCTAAAGCATTAAGACAATTAGGAGCAATGGGCATGATTTATTAAAGTTCTCCAAGAATGGAGAGGATACACTTTCATCAGTGAAGCTGGACGATCCAGCAAACCTGGAATGGATTTCCTAAAAGTCATTTGCTATTTGTTAGCTAATTTTTTTAATCCCAGACCAGAGCCATTCCAGGTTTGCTGAATCACCCAGCTTCACAGATGAAAAAGTATATTCTCCAGCCTTGGTGAGCTTTAATAAATCAGGCCTATTATTACTGATTTCATGTATTTTCTCCTGATCATGGTGATCCCATTGGTGCAGTAGCTATCAGAAAGTGAGACCTTCCTGTAGTAAGCTGTACAAGTGGTCCTAATATCTCAAAAAAAGCCTACAGACATAGGGCTATGTAGACACCTGCAATGGTTTTCATCCGATAGTTGGCTCATATCAGACGAGAATCTGTCTTGTGTGCAGTGCTTGTCGTCCGTCATCGGAACGACCGTCCTGGAGGATCCATGGATGAAGAGCGATCGTAATGCAAGTGAAGGGGGAGAGAATGCAGCAGAATTCTGCTTGGTCGTTCTTCTCCTCCCCTCTCCATAGAATAGAATGCTGCTGTATGTACATCGCTCGTTCATGCATCGTGCAGTCATTTGTCGTTGGAAGGGATTATGAAAGATCCTTTCCAATGACAATTATTGCACGTGTGTACATAGCCTAAGATCAGCTTTGTCTAGTCTGGCTATCTGTGGTTGGCTCAGATTGTTTGTCTATAACAGGGATGGGCAAACTTTTTTCCACAATGAATTTTAGGATTTGGCAGACTTGCCAGGCCAGTATCGGATAGATGGAAAGTGTTTGTATGACCTGATAAAAATTATGTGTAAATGCCATTACCTAAAAGTAAAAAAAAAAAACTTACATGCAATTTCAGTTGTAACAGTATTGTTGGTCATCCTTTTTTGCCATTTTATACCAATATTTGATGGTCCAGATTAAAAAGTGGGCTGTAGTTTGCCCATCCCTGACAGGGGGAAAACAATCAATGTTTAGGTTGGATATTTTTAGCCAGTTGTTCTGATATTGGCATATACAAAGACACTGCCTGGCCAAAAAAAAAAAAAAAAAATCACACACTGTAACAATTCACATACATTTTAGGGTTTACAACCTTTGGGCACCAAAAGTCATCTTCTCATAAAACACCTACAATATAGCGTCTGTAAGAACTCCTCCACCATTCAATACAACCCCTGGTGCTTGGGCAGCCTATCACCAGGCTCAAACATTGTCATGTGGTCAGAGGTGCCTGTGCTTTGAGAATATCAGTATATGCTCCATGGCTGCAATAAACCTAGCGGTATGTTCAGGCGCATGCTTCTACGTTCTTGCCAGAGTTTGAAGTCACAGGTTCATTTTGAAGAAAACTCTGCTTTTAAAATTTTTATCCAGCACAAACGAAATTCAGCAAAGTTAGTAATGGTCTAATTGCTGTTTTATATTGCTGCTGAACGTCATTATAATAAACTCTAATAAAATAAGAGAAGCATATTATTAAACAATACTACACTCGCTGAGCTTAAAGCGGAACTAAACTGAAAGCTGTCAAAAAAAAAATACACTTACCTTCAATCCCGCAGGGCAGACCGATCCATCTGGGATGTCTTGCATTGGGTTCCGCGTCGTCCTAACATCCGTCCCGAAGCTGGGGCTCTGGGTACCGCCATCTTTGTCTCTTCTTCCTGGTTCTTCATCCTACGTCACCCAACTCAGGCGTGAGATCGGGTGATGTAAGATGGAAAAAAAACTTGCCAATCTTACTGCACATGCGTGAGTTCGGCAAATGTTTCTCTTTGCGCGAAAAGGCTCTTTCTGCGCATGCCCGAGCGTCTCAAGAGCTGATGTAGGTATCCCAGGAGGCTTTGCGCACCTATTCATTCTCAATCGCCTAGGCGGCCAGAATTTTTACTGTACATAAAAGGGTTGTCTATCCTTTTATGTAGAGTGGAATTTTGGAGTTTAGGTACACTTTAAGCACAGAGAATAACCAAGAATATCTCCAATCTGTTTTCCTTTTTATGGAAAAAAAACTTGCAATGTGTAACCTTTAGGAAGCTCTTCAGACCACACTTTTAGAATGCCTAAGGGGTTGGAGATTGTTAAGGTACTTAAATAATAAAGTTTGCACAGTATACTTTTACATTATGGTAGACGTAAGCTATGCATGCATACTAGAAGATTGTCATTCAAGAAGCAAGGTGAAATGTATACAGCATGTATACAATGGCATCGTTATGAACAGCTGAGCAGGGACGAAGGCTGTACTTCCCTATGGAGAAGGAAGCAAGGGGGTGCCACTTGCTCATCATCCCCCTCCCCTGTACATAGACATTACAAAGATTAAAATCCTATTTTGAAAAAACACAGATAATAGGCTGATCTATAAAGTCCTCACAGACACAAAATCACTTAGAGGACTTTCACCTTCTGTATATACAACCAATTATACACATATGGTGTGGGCTTGATACGAAGGATTACTATATTTTTGGGCTGGTAAGGGGTGCCCTGCAGTATAATATTCCTTTTTTTACTGACTGTGCACCATTATGCAGAAAAAAGACAAACCCAAGTAGAGAGCTCATTTACGTTTAGTAACCTAAAACCTAAATTCTGAAAGAAATTGCTTTTAACTATCACAGAGTTCGAGAGGGCAATCCTTTATACAACTCTAACCTTGGTTTATAAAATGGTGAAGATGTGTTTATTGCAAGAACATATTACTGTCATTTTCATGATTAAAAAGACCCAGCGGTCCTTTTCTGTCTCAGATATGTCACAGGTTATTACCCATAAGATCACAATTAAATACATTCACTCAGCTGAGCAAAAAGAATCATTGAAATACAAATAGGTCATAGGGAAATTGCAAGCTTAATGTAATAGTTGAGTCGTGTCTTATAATAAACCCAAAGTGGACATGGTGCCAAGCCATAGGAGGTAACCTGGGGGTCTTGTAGCCATACAAATCTGGACTTCATGCTGTAAACCTAATGAGAAAATTGGTGAAGAAGATTCAGCTAAAAAAAGCTGTACACACAAAAACATGTATTTATTGACAAAAGGGACATTCAGCAGGAAACATCAATTTTACCTACTTATAAAGATGTTTGATGCAATTTAACACTCATTATCCCCATGTTCTGAAAGAAATGAACAATATTCTTTTGTCGAAAAATCAGAAAGTGAATGGTCACTGGTTGTTATGCTCACAAAAAAACTCTTAGGGAATTATCAACTTATATTTTATTTATCTTAAACATGTCACAAACATTGACAGTTGAAACTGAACATGTGATACTAAAAACTATAGGCGCATCTTTGATTCAAAATCACCCAATAGACAGAGAAATGTAGGCCACTATACCATACAATTAGGATGGGTTCTGATTAATGGTTTTTGCACGCAGTTTTGAATAGTTAACATAATAGTCGTTAATACTGGGGGGAAAGGGTCCATTCAATATCCTTTATTTGGCAGGCAATGGCAGCAACATGGCCAGGTAATTTTGAATGCTATATGTAGCATCCAGGGATGGTTTACTGCCCCTGCTGCCTCTATAGATTTAAATTGGTGATTCCTGCAAGTGATTTTTATAAGTGGTTTTAGTACAATACAAGGGCTTGTTACTTCTCGTTGGCTCCTTGTATTTGACAAGAGGCGGTAAACACCACATAGGCTCTCTTTACAAGTCTGTATGAAAACATTTGTGACATGGGACAATACACAGCAACAACAAAATAATTCCAGAAAGCTCTATTTTTATTATTACAAAGTAATTCTGTAAAAAAAAGTAAAAAAGTAATCTTGTAAAAAAAAAAAAAAAAAAAGCTTAGTGCTCAGGCTGAGATGTTGTTATCAGTCCACTAATGGCATTCTGGTCCACACTGTATTCCCCCATGACAGAGGAATTTTTTTTTGAGTATTATTATATTGGACGTCAATTGCTACTACTTTGACCAATCTCCCAACAATGCTAAATCATGTCCTATATTACAAACACTTCCAGGTAAATCAACTCTATCACCTCTTTTTGTTATCAGCAAAAAGACAACCCTACTCACCAAACCTTTAGTTTTATCAATAACAAACATTTTAAATAGAAAATGATCCAGTGCATAGCCTTGAGGTACCACGGATTACTAGTCCCTGTCATGAACAAACCACATTTACAACCACCACCATATCTTTTAATTGTGTACCCACTGAACTACCCAAATGTTAAAGTGGAACTAAACCCAGGCCAACTCACCTGTCCTCGTTCCAGTGACGTGTGACGCCATTTTGCTCCTCTTCTTCCTCTTCCGACTTTAGTTGCACTATCTTGTACAATAAATTATAGGAATATTATGTGGAACTGTATTAAATGTTTTGCTGAAATCAAGATTTAGCTGTGTCTAAAACTATGTCCACATCACCATCCTGGTCCAAATATTTTGATATAGTAAATAAAAATAGTAGTACGGCTTGCCCTCAGTAAGGCAATGATGCATAAGGTCCTGCAAGTGGTTTTTTAAAATGATCATTGATCCTTCCTTTTAGGAGAGATTCGATTACTAATGATAAGCTCATTAGATAATCATTACCAGCTTCTTCCCTCATACTCTTTTCTTGGGGCTAAGCACAATATTAGGTTTTTATTCAGTCATGGGGAAAATCTGCTAGAAAGGACTGATCAATTTATTGAACAAAGTTTAAAGGATCACTGAACTTTCAAAGGTAGTCTCCAATCAAACCTTACAAATAATACAGCCTACTTGCTCAGAATTTCAGGCATACACACCCAACCTTCATAAGATTCCTGTTTCTAATTCACAAATCTATGCAATATGGTATATTGGAAAACCAAGATTAAGCTAAACTGGTAGCTGACGTAAGCCCATCTAGGATGCATAAGCACTGGTGTTCTAGAACATGGCACTTAAGGTTGCCTTAGTCAATATTTGCAATAGTTTAAATGTTAGTTTCAATGAAAACATTAAATGTAACTAATCTCTTTAAAAATTAGGGCATTTCAGTCAATAGTTAATCAACATATAAACCAAATATTGATCAGGAAAGCCTCTAAACAATTGACCTGAGAATGTGTGGGGCATGGGGGAAAGCAACAGGCCATTGACTACTTCTTTTCTTTTACGTTCCGACAGCCATCAGCCAATTATAGCAGTCTCCAATATTTACTTATATCATTGAGCTGAGTTGTGTATAACCAAAAAAAAAAGAATATCAGAATTAGTTCCTCATCAATATTCTATCACATCGTTACCGAATTCTGAATATTATCGAGTTCTGAACCTGTAATCCAGGTATACAATGGAGATATGAATGATTTACCTGGTCCCAAACAAATATTAAATAATAATGTTTGCCCAGCTTCACCCAGATGTCAGGATGGTACAGAGCACTGTGAATGGTATACACTGTTAACATGATAGGGATATAGTTTTTCTGGATAGGAGAGACATACAAAGTATTTTCTGATATTAAATCATACATGGTAGCAATTTTTACCTTTCAAGTTTAGTTCCACTTTAAGTTGCCATATACAGTCCTCATCAAAATGTGTCTTTAATGAAAACACAAAGAGCACAGTGACTCCCATGTAGTAAACCACAGCAACCAGATTTCATTAGGCTATAAATAAAAAAAGTCAGATTAGGGAAAGGCATCGAGCCTCTAGTAATAATCAGCATAATAAAGCAACCTTTTTGATTTCACCCACATCAGCTGTCATTTAAACCTTTTTTCAATATTATTTTAATAGCACTTCATAATAATATCTTTCATGTATTTGAGCATTGTTATAATTTTTCCCTTTTGTTTTTTTTTTCTCCTTCTTGTTCCTATTTTGTGTGATAAGTGATTGTCAGACCGTGATGGCTCCAAAAGCTGCTGGCATATCTCCTAATGGAAATTATTGACTTTTTCCAAATACAATGTATTTAAACAAGCAAGCATTGGAGTGCCTCTAGATCAAGTGATGTTCTTAAATTAAAAAAATGAAAATGTGTCTTTTCTAGCACTTATTTAAAAAAAAAATCAACAAATGTAATGGTGTACAAGGAAAACCTAACTAAACCCCTGGCGCCCCACTAGCTGGTATTGCAGAAATAACATAACCACTCCATGAAGAATTCATTCATTTACAATATGTTTGTGGGTTTTCCTGCATAGAATACCCATTTCAAATATCTTTGACTTGGCCAGTCCATAACCTTCCATTTCTTCTTTTAAAAGCCATTCCTTGGTGGCTTTGCTTGTGTGCTTTGAATCGTTATTGAACTGAAGGATCCATTTCCACTCTAATTTCAAATGCAGAATAGATGGCCTCACATCCTCACTGCACATACGTTATTAATGCAGAATTTAGACTTAACTTGATGACTGCAATCTGTTCAGAGCCTGGAACAGCAAAACAACCCCAAACCATAGCATTTCCATTACCATGCTTCACAGTTGGTATTGGGTTCTAGAAATATTCTCTTGGTTTGCACCAAGCATGTTTACTGTTACTGAGGACAAACGCATTCATCAATTCATCAGTTTACAGAATATTTTTTCAAAAAGTCTGGTTGCCTATTGCCATGACAAACTATGGCATTGCAAATCTTTGGAAAGCCAATGCTGTTTCCTGACATAACTCCCATGCAGTTTTAATTGGTTCAATCTCTTTCTAAATCTAAATGAATGCACTTCAACTGTTGCAAGAGTTTCTTGCAGATCAGAAGCCAACGAGAGTGCTCCATGCCTGCTTAGCCAGCTCTGGACATCCTGTTTATAAAATAGAGCTAATATTCAGAAGGTAGGACACTGGTCTCATATAAATCTCTGTGTCCCAGTACCTTTCTATAAGACTTTCAAACATTTCAAAGCTCCTTTCAAGGCCAACTTCTATCTGATTAGGTAAGATTATTCTGATACTTATTATAAGCAAAGAAACCTGGAAAGGGACATTAGTAAGAAGTTCTTGGCACCAAATATTAGAATGTCAGAAGTGCTTGGCACCAAATATTAGGATGGGAGATGAGAAGAACTGAAGTACCCACATTTGCATATTTATTCACTTGTGGTTTGCGTTGAGTAAAGTCTGCAACATAATAAGTGAAATTGTTGATATTGCACACTATTTGTCTTTGCAGTAAATATACCAATGCCTCATCTTTAGAAATTTAGTTATTAGATTTGTGTTAGAATTTGTTTTAAAGCAAACCTGTCGGAGGTATAGTACTGATAGTGGTATGAATCACTTCTGTGCAGCAACCATGAATAGAGTATAAAACTGATACCGAGAATCACACCCAGCATACAGGACCAGTATTTCTGTGCAGTATTCATAGATACAGAATAAGAACAGATACTGAGAATTACACTCAACATCAAGAACAAGATAAGTGCTTCTGTGAAAGATCATATACTGAGAATTACACCAATACACGGGGCAAGAGAGGTGCTGTTTTAAAAAATTATAGATATTACATTTCTTGTCATGTATGTTGTGTGTAATGCACACAGTCAGTATCTGTTATTTTTCATATATATATATATATATATATATATATATATATATGTACACGAGGGGGTGCTGAGAAGTTCCTGGCTTTGTCCCCTTCCAGATGAAATAGAAAAATTAATGTGGGGGCATATGACAGCCTAATATCTTAGTATGTAACTGTGGCTTTAAATGAAAACAAATGCTCCTTGTACCTTGATATTAAATAAAGCCCAATGCTCTTGTAGCAGGGGTGTCCCATTTCAGGATACTAATGACTAGGTTGATGATGTCAACATACACTATTGTGCAGAAGAATCAATCATGCATGCATTGAGATCCTTTACACTTCTTCCTTTGTACAGGAAGGTTCCGGTGGTGGGCCCTGGGATCTCAGAAACAATAGGAAACCCTAAGGCTACATACACACTTTCAATAAGTGTCATTGGAAAGGATCCTTTCCAACGACTAAACGATGCATGAACGAGTGCTGTACATACAGCGCCATTCTGCTCTATGCAGAGGGGAGGGGGAGAGCGACAGAGCGGCACCCCAGTGTGCTCTCCCCCCTTCACGTGCATTACGATCGTTCATCGCCCATCGTCTGTGGATCCACCAGGAAGGTCGTTTGGACAATGGACGACCAGCCCTGAGACGATTATTGGACGAGAACCATTGTACATCAGCTTTAAGCCGATAATTGGACAAGAACCATGGTACATGTGTACATAGCCTAAGTTTTATAAGAGTTACAACAGAGTGCTATAGTGTTTCCTTCCTTTAAATATTTGCATTTAAAAAAAGGAAAATGTTTGTTTGTTGCAAAATAAAGTAAGATTTGCCTTAATTGGGCCTGATTCATTAAAGCTCTCCAAGGCTGGGGAGCACACACTTTCATCAGTGAATCTGCGTGATCTAGTAACCCTGGAATGGTCCAGGATTGAAAACATTTGCTAGCAAATAGTAAATGATTTTCAAGAAATCCATTCCAGGTTTGCTGGATCACCCAGCTTCACTGATGAATGTGTATCCTCTGCAGCCTTAGAGAGCTTTCAGACCCATTGTTCCACATACAGTGCCATTAGACAATTTATTATGTGTATGACGAGACTCCATACCTGGTCCAGAGCAGCCTTTCTTGACCTTTTTTTCTCAAAGGTTTCTTTTAGTTTTAGGTCTCAGGAACCCCCCACCAAAACCAAAATTGGCCAACAGTGTAATAAATGCTCCTACATTGGTGGTCATCAGGATAAAAGCCACCGCATACAATGGTGTTTAGCAAACAAATCATTGGTGGCTCTCCCAATTGATATTGGCCCTTAAACTAGGCAGGCCCTTGAATCAACCAAAGAACACAGAGCCCCAGGAGACTTCTGGAGGAACCCTAGGGCTCCACAAAATCCTTATTGAAAAAAAGACTTCTATATAGTGTAGTAGCTGGGGCTTCTGTGAAATCCCTAAACCTATAATATAATGTAATAAAATATAATGTTGGTAAAAACATGGGTTTATAATTGTTATAAGACTGCTGTAACGATTACTTGTTTTCAAAATTTTAATTTTGCATTGTATTTTGTAAAGCAAAATAATAAAAACTTGTCATCCAAGGTAAATAACTTTTATATTTTCTACATACATGACTTAGTGCCAATGTTCCCATTACTAGAAGAGATTTTTCAAATAAAAGCTAAAAGCTCCAAATATTGTACTCAACGCTGTAGCTGGCAAAGCAATTGAAATCTAACCTAAATTCCAATTGATTAGCATGGAAAATACACTGATGCTCTTTATGTCCTGTAATTTTCACCAGACAGACCGGAATCCATTGTTTATTGTGTGCAACAAGACAAGAACCTCTGGTCTGCAGGGGTGGGGGGCTCTGGCTGGCCAGAAATGATGTTGGGAAACTCTCAGGTTTGTTGTTGTTACATCATAGTGCTATAATATTTCCTTGCTTCCTTGTTTAAATAATTGCAACACTGCCTTAGTAGGTTTTTTTTTGTAAAACCTTTAAAACCGTTAAGAGCAGACTTCCCCAAATTAAAAAGGACCATGTGTTATGCAAAATCAAAGTAAGCAATAAGTGCTTTTATTGTTTGAAGTATTGTACTAGTGCCTTCTCTTTTCTAGGAGGGATTTTTCAGGCAATAGCTAAACGCCAAATATATGTATACAAGAAAATAATTCTCAGCCATTTTACTGTAAAGGAAAGTGATTACATCAAGTCTTAGGCTGTGTACACACATACAATATTTGTTGTTGGTAACAGATCGTTCGATAATTGTTAATAAAAAAAGTTCACAAGGACTGGTCAACGACACCGACAAACGAGGAATGAACGACCGTCCCGGCGGATCTGATTGGGCGACGATTGTTCGCAATCTATTGTGTGTACGGTCGTTCAGTGATCGTGGATTGTTCTGTGATACACTTTCTCCGGTACACGTCACTTCCTGCATCGTTTGAACAATCATATCTAGTGTGTGTACATTATTGGTGATTATTTGAACAAGCCTATTATTACAGCATGTACACATTTGTGCACAATACGATCATTCAAAATAATTGTGAATAATCGTTGATCATTCATTTTCAAACGATAATTATTGCACAGGTGTACCTAGCCTTATATCACACGGGCAATGTGATTAACACTGATAAGAGAATGGGACTTCTACTAATATCACCTACACAAGTTTTGTATGATGGTTGTGAAAAAAACCTTTACCATGATTCTACCAATGTTAACGATAGAATATTAAACCTAATATCATTATCCATATTAAGCTTTGTCAAATGAGAACTGATTTTATTTAGGAGATTGTACGGAATGTTGAAAACAAAAATTGCTACCTTTATAGCACAAAAGTAATGATCCATTTGCTGTTGACAAGTGCCCAAGATTGGCATCTACTTGGTAACAGATGAAAAGACTAGTCTAAAGGACAAATCTTGAAATTATGCCAGAATAAAACAATTGTGAACAAAGTATACAAGTAAGCCTTCCAAAACCAAACTTGTAAATTTGTTTAAATGTTACATATCCCCTCTAACATCACCCTGTTTCCTGCATCTCACCCAACTCCTCCAACCCCCTTCCAGGAAGTCCCTGGTAAAGTCTTTTCACCCAATGAGTGCAGCAAATCTTTTAAGCCTGGGATGTACTTGGTCTTGATAAGGTTTCCAACTTTCAAATCTCTAAAGCTGAAGCTGTAAAGAGATATGAAGTGAGCACATTGGGCCTGAATTATTACAACTCTCCAAGGCTGGAGAGGATACACTTTCATCAGTAAAGCTGGGTGATCCAACAAACCTGGAATGGATTTCCTAAAATTGGGTTGCTATTTGTTACATTTTGTTTGTAACATATGTTGCTATTGTTGCATTTTCAATCCAGGACCAGATCAGTTCAAGGTTTGCCTGATCACCCAGCTTCACTGATGAAACTCCTAATTCTCAGGTCCATACTGGAGCTCTAAAATCTGACCACTCTGAGCAGCAACTTTCTTTTTCCTAGATTGTAAATAAATTAAAACAACTGAACCCTTCTCCTTTTGTAACCTCTTGAATATTTTCCAAATATTCACATATTTTAAAAAAGTTTATGGGGTCAGAGAAAGGAAATATACAATGTGCAAAGCTGTTAATAAAGGATGAGACGGTACAGTTTGTAACAGAAAGAAATCTGCAGCACTTGTGCTATTCACCATACTTAAGCTTCAATAAACATCCCACATGAATATAAACTAGAACTATATTACAGTGCACAAATTGTACATGAAGCTCTGCAGATAGACCATAAGTAGGTCATTTATTAATTCTCGTTGGTATTATGGAAATTAAAAGAGCTTTCTTGATTTTTACTGATTTTTAAGACAACTTTAGTATGAGCATTTTCTGTGCTATTCATACATTTTAAATAGGAACAAAGTGATTTGGATGTGAAAAAGAGAAAAGTCTTTCCAAATCAGGGACAAATTGGAGGTATACTAAAATCCAATGAATGAAAGCGTTGGGCCAGGCACTTTTGAGTCAGGAAGGAAATTATTAGAATAGATGGTGAACGTCCATTAGCAAAAAAAATAAATAAAAAAAATAAGGTAGGCTTTATCACACTTGCTGCAGCTTTAAATTATTGGGAGAAGCTGAATGTTTGCAGGGCAATTAGTGTAAGCCAGGGGTGTCCAACACGTGGATCGTGATCTACCGGTAGATCACAAAGGCAACGAGAGTAGATCGTGGAGCCCTGCCTTTCAAAATAAACTCTACCGCGCACAGGAGATATTAAGCCCAAATACCGTTCCACCATGACTGATGATCATTCATAAATCTGTTTGGGCTGGCTACCAGCAACAACTGTCCAGACTATGCAACTTTGGCCGATTCCATTCAGTTTAAGTCGTCAAGTCGAGTAAGGTAATGGCCAAAAATGTACAGAATTGTATTGTGCCATACATGTTCGTGCTGTTATGCAAGGTAAGCAATATATATTTTAAATATAAAGTATACTCGGTGTATATATATAAATAAATATATGTTTATCATTTTTATTGTTGGTAGATCATTTTGACTTGGTCATTTTAAAAGTAGTTTGGAAGCCAAAAAAGTGTGGGCACCCCTGGTGTAAGCAATATCAGTACAGAAAAGGAAATTGTGCATCTGATGGTAAGGCTGGAGAACACCAGAATCTATATTGTACTATTATACTATTGTATTTCAAAACAACAAACATCTAAGTTCCAGAAGACTTTAGAATAGGAGAACTTTTTAGAACAGGGCTGTAGGTGCCCACCTGTTAATTCATGATATAGCATAGTAAATGAAGGAGAAAAGCATATCACCTCATAAGCCATGTTTTTCTTCTGTTTTTAGATCTACTTTGCTATGTTTGGGTAGCCCGTGTGGTTAAACACTAGAATAATAAATCTGGCACATGTGCAGGACGGGTACCATATTGCCTCTTACACATCAATGTCAGTAGTCTAGTGCTCCCTGTGCATTCCTGAAATGCCACAAATGTTCTCTGACATTTGCTATGTGAAACCTATATAGAGCTAAATCACCTGCCAGCACTCAAGAGGCTTCATGTTGCATTGTATTAAAGGTAACTTTAGAGCGTCATGGTTGCATTTTAATCCTTTTCAGTTCTACAGCTCCTCTCAGATGGAGTACTTTATTGCAGGTGTCACCTGCTAGGGGCCATGACAATTTTAACACAATTTTTCCTAATACATTTTTTTTTACAGAAACTTTAAACCTTTATTCTCATTCGTGGCTTAGAGGTAGCACTCTGGCCTTTGCAGCCTTTGCAGGTCCCCGGTTCAAATCTCAGTCAGGACTCTATTTGCATGGAGTTTGCAAGTTTCTCCCTGTGTTTGTGTGTGTTTCTTTCCATATTCCAAAAACATGCAGCTAAGCTAATTGTCTGTCCCCCAAGTTTGTCCTTAGCCTGTGTTAATGACATATGACTATGGTAGGGTCATTAGATTGTGAGCCCCTTTGAGGGACAGCTAATGACATGACTGTGGACTTTGTAGAGTGCTGTGTAATATGATGGTGTTATATAAATACTGTGTAATAATTACCTTCTGACTACTCAAGATTTTAGTCTCTAGCATTGCTGTTTTCCCACACCGACCAGCTATTCAGTTACTTAATACATCACAATCATAGTTTTCATCCTGATAACATTTGTTGTTCTTAGCCACCTGGTTAGAATTGTGTAAAACAAGATCACACAATTATCATGCGTGAAATAAACTGACAGGTAACACTACAGAAAACATCAGTAATGGGCCATGGTTCATAACTTGAGTGGACCTTGGGCTGTAAAATACAGAGATTGCTCAGCACAAATATAAAAAACAGCAAATTAAATAAATTCAAAGTAATTTCATCCCTGGCCATTCCTAAAATCTATGAGATGTTTGAACCATGACCATAAGTGTGAATTTACTTGAGCAAAGAAGGTGTAAACCAAATTGGATTGTGAATGTGCCAAACCAGGCCAAATATAAGGACTGTATTTTAATGCACCAACCAGCTCAGCATGATATTACTTTTGACTAAAAAGATAAATTTGGGATTTACATGGAAGTTTAAATGGCCGTACTCTGGGTGTAAAAGTCCTGCTCAACTAATGAAAGGAGCCATCCAAATGGGCATGGTGTAGGTGAAGTATCTTCTCCTGAAGCCCCACACCTTCCCACCTATACAAACTATTTTGTCATTGCCTTGATAAAGGGATTCTGTGAGCCTCCTAAAAAATGAGATTACTGGTGAAGGAGCTACAGCAAAGGTTTAAGTATTTTGGTTGTACTGGCTACTAGTTGTACAGAGTTTACATGGTGCCGCCTGGTTTTACCAGTTGGTGGCTTTAGGTGCAGAGGGGGTTGATTAGCTTCAATACCATACGGATGTGGGAAGGAATTCCTTTGTCATATATAGAGGGGGTTAGAAGATCATTTGTACACATACTGAATGAATATGAAGGTATATTTCCTCCATCTGATCAAATATGTTTTTGGATTCATGAATTTATGATTAATAGCAATGAACTCATCACACATGTATTTGTTAAACTAGAAGGTTAGAATAACTGCATTTATGTTGATAGTTGTCATGTCTTCTTCAATCTCTGCCTGGGAACCAATTTATGCATCTAAAGTACTTTCATAAACTGGATGTGTAGAGACTTAATGTGAATAAATGGGACCCAACTGAGATTAAGTCTTCCGTAAAAGTGCCAGCCTATTAAATATTCAGTTCCAAGAATCTTAAAAATATTCAATTCCAAAAATCTTTATCTTAAAAAGAAATGGAAGTCTAGAAGAAATGTGATCCTATTTCTTTCAATATTGAATTATCTGGGGTCTAAAGTTGACAATTATTCATTTGTAGAAGATGAGACTGGGTAGAAATCTAACTGACTGGTTGACAAGATCGGGTCTAAAAGACAGTTTAATATCTACACGGATAATTGAAAGGACACTTAGTTTTTCCTGATCTGTAGTCACTGTGATTATATAGAAATGAGGGTCACATGAGATAATCTCACACGTAATATTACGATAAATAGGTATGAGTGAGAATTTGTAATATATATTTTGCGGTGTCTGCTTTTAATTGTGTAGAGGAAATCTTACAAAAAAACCTGCTCCAGGTTAACCGTCTTGAAAGTAATTTGGGAACAATAAAAGAGATTTACCTGTCCCCAAACACATGGCACAATTTACTTAAATGGCTCATTGAAAGCAGTTAAGCAGTCTGTCTTTTGAACACTGGATAGAACAGTTGCTTATCTTTCTACTTTCAGCAAAAGTCCTAAATCTCCAGCTTTCCTGAGGCTCTGACTAATTGTTGACCACAGGGATGGGGCCACTGACCATGTGGAGTGGAGTTGTTTAACCTTAGGAACAACGAAAATGATATTTTTTCAGGTAGCCAATGGACTTTTTTTTCAAGAAGTCATCATATTGCCAGATATGCTAACAACTTCCATATATAGATGGACATGTACTCTATTTCATCCTTAAAAAAGAATAGGTTCTGTAAAGACCCCACAAAATGCTGTTATGTTATATTTATTAGACAGAAAAGATAAACACAACTTTTGTACCCCTCATTGATTTAGTTTCAGTTTTAGGGTTCATTCACACCAGCTGTGTTGAGCTTACCGAATGCAGTCCCAACATAAGGACACCACAAAAAACAATTACTTTCTATGTACCTTGTTTACACCAAAGCCTTGTGTTGGCGTACATTGAAGAAAAAAGGTAGACCTGCTACATATTTTTGTTGCAGTGCATAAAGCGGATCTACAAAGTGAACCAACACAACACACTTCTCTCGCTTTACCTCTTCTTCTATTTACAGAAAAAGGAAAAAAAAAAAAAAAAAACACACAATATGCCTTAAAAAAGCATTTCGTTTTTAATTTTTACAGTAAACTGCAGAGCAGTAAAAACAATGCATGAGCCTCATACAATTTGTATGCATGTTTTCAAGCATTGAGACGACAAGCCCTTCTTTTAATTTGACTTTCTCTAACTTCATGACCATGTTTTATCAGCCGAGCTGGTTTGCAGCATCTGCGGCCTTCATAGACTTAAAGTTGCGCTGCTTGCAAATGCTTAAAAAGTGTGCAATGCCCACCTGGAGCTTCTGCGTTTACATGTATTTAGCAAAACCAGCTGGAGAACGTTGATTGTTTACTGACATTGATTTTCCACCACCTTTATCTAGAATCCTTCTGTGGAAAAAAAAAAATGTTGCAATGCATTAAAATTCCTACAAGGGTCCATGTTAAATGTGTGGTGGGAATGCTCAGTAATATATCGATTTTAGGACACAGTTATTCAGCTGTTTAATCATTGTACAGGTTCTCATATCACCAACAACCCAAAAGTCGCTCTCCTGTCTATGGCTCTGGGGTTGATTAAAACAATCAAATTGGGGTCCCTACAATCAAGGAATGACTGATGACTGATCTGGAGAAAATTCAACATATGGAACAATTGGTTGCGGAGGATGATGATAGTTCTGAACAATTTAAAATAACATGGGCAGTGTGGAATAGGTTTAAAGAATCATCCCAGTTTCTTGGGTATCTTAATTATTCAAAATCGATACTACCAGTGCACCATTTTCCATCCCGATTGGCCCCCCTTTCTCCCCCCACTTTTTTTTTTCTTTTCTGTCTTTGTTGTTGTCTATTGTCTTTTTGTTGTTTACCCTTCTATATAGTTTTTTTTTTTTTTTTTTGCATAAAAGATGTTAAGTTACAGTTTGTACAATTTAAGTTATTTACCCTGTATTTTATGTAAATTGCATTTGTCTATAATTGTTAATAAACATATATTTGACAAGAAAATGCCTGCAAATATTTGCCAATGCCTGTACAGGCACATCCAAACTCCTGCAAAAACCCAATGTTTTTGCTTAAAACTGCTCCTGAACTTACTCCAAGATTATACAAAAAAAACCAACACTTCTATGGGGATTCAGACAGCTTTGAAAATCACTGCATAATCTCAGTGGCATAGAGACAGCAATATAATTTGAATTATTTGCGGTATAAATTTGACAATTCATTTATTTGAGAAGTTTAGACAGGGTGGAAATCAAGTTTGCAATAGGCTTGGGTTGGAGCTTTAAATATTACTCAGACTGCAGATTTTTTACCAGTGTTTCACTCCAGTTGCTTGGACAAAGGTGTTTTAAGGGCAATGCTGTGGGCTTTTCCAACAAGTTCCCAGCCAGTCAATGCACACAGTCACTTTATCCCGGTTTGCGGTTTCTATAGAAACAATCGGCACTCTTGCAGGTAGAATTCTGTGACATTATTTTGTCAATTGATTCATTACAGGTTCTAGAACAATAGTAGATGCGCTGACCATGGGAACGTCTCTGGAAATACAAAATATCCAATATATTCTTACTTTTAAAATCCTTCAACTGTAGAGTATTCTGACTTTTGTTTGGAATGTAAAGCAGGGCAGATATGTTATGCTTTTTCGAGAAAATAATTACATTGACTATACAAGAAAGGCAGAAAAAACCTCTGCATTTTTAAGTAAATAGAGTTTTGTGCAAACTAATCAGAAGCACTCAACATGACAATCGAAGCATAAACGAAATACAAAAATAAGATACAGAAAAACACACTTGATTTGTGATGATGACAGCTTTGAAATTGAACGAGCTGAAGCTGAAGAGAAGAGAAAATAAAAAAAAATCCTAACAGTCAAATAGAAAAATACCTACAGCATTTTGATTTATCCTTTTTTGTGTCAGCTCAGCTTTTGTGAGTTGACGGGAAATGAAATCTATGGGCTAGAATAAGCCTTACTTATTCCAACGTTTTTCAGAGATCAAACAAGGACTCTTGGGTTCGGTACACACACAATCAGTAACAGTCAGCAAATGATTGTGATTGTGGCCACTGACCCTAATCTGACACCTTGGGGGAAAAATTTGGATTGAGTCAAGCCACACCAAAATATGAATGTCCACTGCAGTGATAACTTCCCTTGGACTGTATGACTCGGGGGGCCGAGTTCGTGCTTCAAATACTCACTCCATCTCCCACCGGGCCACTACCCCCCTCTCATGTTGGCCCACTTTTAAAAATGGCAAAACACACCCTATGAGTTAATGGCCTTGGTGGTTGTCTATTTTCAACAATTATACATTAAACCAAGACATGTAACAAATATATAAAAACATCCACAGTAACCAATACCATGAGCTTTATTTCACATTATTAAAAATACCAACAACGAAGCAATCTAACACAAAATCCCCAATAATACTTGTTACCTAGAACCTCAAGGCACTGACGTTACAGGTCCTCGAAAGACCTGACCATCACCAGCATCAATCTTGGGGTCTGTCACCAAATCATCCCATTGTTCCCAGCCACAACCCACTGACTTGGGAACACATGCAGGCCACTTGACCATTTTCCTTCCTTCTCAGGGACACAATACCATAGATGGGCCCCCCCAACCACTGTATTATGCCCCAAAAATACTGCAATACTGTCACCTACACACTACCTCCCCTCCAGCATTGGGTAGGTGGGCGAACAACTTTCCCCCCTAAACTGCCAGAACGTCTGCCCCCCTACTTTCTCCTACCCTTGTTTTTCTAACTTACCATCTACACCGCCTTTTTTAAATATCCTGATCTTTACCTGACACTTCCAGGCTTTAATTAATTATGGACTGTAACATGACTATGTTCGCCATGGCAGATCAGGGACTCCTGAAACCCTGCTCCGACTGGGACCTTCCATTCAAAATACATTCAAAAGACACCATTTTATTTATTTTTACATAGTTACTTGCATATGAGTGATTTGCATATATCAATATACATGCACGTTATTTAAATTAAGACCTCCCTTGTATAGACATTTATAATGTCCCGATACTATTCCTGGCCACCAACATCTTGGGTGTGAAATTAGCAGCACTAACAGACTTACAACTGTTACTCAGGTGACACTACGGGTAGCCCCCGAGTTAAGGATATCCGACATATAGACTACTCCTAGATACTCTGTCTTTGTTTTTATTTTATCTGTTGTTTAAGAATATTGGTTTACACCCTATGCCATACGCTTCCGCTAGCAGATATGTAGCTGTTTTTGTACAGGTTTAATATGTGCTATATGATCCCTTTAGAAGTGGTATGTTTTTTTTGTCATATTTTTGGGTATATGCAGCTTCCTGGTATTATATGTCTGTTAATTCGAAGCCTACAATGTTATGTTTGTTATGATGTATGTGTTGTATATCTGATTCTTTTTGTTATGTTTACCAGTTACTTTTTTTTTCTCTGAAAACTTAATAAAACTGATTGAAACAAAACACAGCTTGCTCCCGAAATTATTGAATGTCTAGGCTTCATAAAGTTTTTTGTTTTTTGCTATGTTTGTAATTAACTTACAGTATGGACTTTTAACAGTAACTGACACCACGCTGCTTAATAATATGTTAAAAATAAATATAAACATCTGTCCTAATTGCATTAATAAAATAATGTACCTGTTCCTAATTTCATACAAATTTAACTTAAGAACAAACCTACAGTCCCTATCTTGTATGTAACCCGGGGATTACCGGTATATACTATTTCACTGCCAGAAGAAGAGAATGTTTTGATGTCCAAGGAGGGATGATGCTATACTAGGCAATTATAAAAATACATTTATGGAAAATAATGTAAATATTTATTTAAAAATCATGATATTTCTTTGCTTTTTCTCTTCAATTTCTCAATTTTGTAAGTTGGTGATAGGGCCTATTTTATGTGTATCTAAAGGCAAACTGTTTCTTCATTTTGTCAGTTTTTTATATTTGTGTTTAAGGTACAACAGAAAGTGAGAGGAAATCTCTCTCATGCTGGGGGAGTTCCTCATGAGAAAGTTATCACCCAAACAGGTGTCCTCATTGGAAAATATTCTTTCAACTGCACTGGTACCAGCATTACATTTTTATACCTTATCAGCTTTAGTTTTAGTGTCAACAGCCACAAGGGGCACATAAGCATAAAAAACATCTCACGTAGGGATAAAAATTGAAGTCTGAGGGTTCCTATAATTTTTACGTTTTTTTAAGAACTAAGAAAAAAACTTTACCTTTACATACAATTCCATTATTCAAAAGCTGAAAAAATGAGCGATGCAGGTATTCCCAAAGCATATTAGGACCTGTTGGTCGTGGGGCTGACAACATCACCTTTTAAAAAGGGAATAGTTTGTACCCTCTCTTCTTTCCGAGTACCTGTTGGTTCTAGATACAAATATGTAAATAGTTTTGTCTACTAAAGAATACTGACTCTAGATTTGGGTGGAATCCAGCATTGGATCCATTTAGTAGTTAAGCCCTTACATGGTAGGTAAGGTTCTCAGCCTTGCAGTTTTTTATTCACACCTTGGAAGATATATCAGGAGGTAGAGCTTGGTAAATAGTCAAAATGGCCATGGCTGATGGTAAGGTAGTATAACAACAATTGTGTTGTCTCCATTGGTAAGCAGATGGTGTTTTTGTGCTTCTACCCAATACCAAACTTTTAGTGTTGGTCGACTTCCCCTTTAAAGGGTTGTTTATAATAACTACTTATTAGCCCGACAGTTTGGATTTATAATGCATCGTGTTTTATTCCAATTAGACTTTTCTCTTTCATTCACTAGAAAATGTATAGGAAGACTTTTATAACCCTAGGCAACACAGACCAATCCTCAATACACTTACATTAAAGTGATATACTGTATTTCTCCTCAAGTTTTAAAAATAAAAAGTAAACTCTGAGAAACAGACTGTTGGTTGTAAACCGTAACAAATATCTTTTTCCCACCCAGGCTACAGACCCCAGAAAATAGCTGATGTGTTCATTAACTTACATTTCAAGGTAAATTGAGTTACCACCTAGAACACCCTCCAGAGCCACAAGGGGTACATTCCATTAAATAAATAGCTTTGTCTGTGAAAACTCCCTTTCTTAATAAGTTCTACACCAGATGTTAAATGTTCTCGCTTACTTCATGACTCAACACTTTTTTTAGGGTAAAAAGCATGATTTTCCCAACTCCTTAAATAGAAGAGAAATAAAGAAATAACACTGGTGTCTCGACCAGAATTGCTAAAAAATATCTTATATCTTATAGACTTTTTCTGGTTAGATATTACTGAAGCTACCACAGCTGGAGGGTTTTACAAAATCCTCTTTGTGGTTGGGCAACAGTAGGTTGGAGGTTGACTCAGTGGGCTTAATTTATCAAAGCTCTCCAAGACTGAAGAACATAGACTATCATGGGTGAACCTGGGTTAACTAGCAATAGATCCTGGAAAGGATCTGATAGAGGATTTAAAACGTTTGCCATATAATAGCAAATGATTTTAATAAATATGTAGTAGGTTTGCTGGATTACCCAGGTTCACCAATGATAGTGTATTTTCTCCAGTCTTGAAGCACTTTAATAAATCAGGCCCAGTATGTCTCTGCATACTAAATTGAATTTGCCAACTTTGTAAAGTGAATGTCCAGTCAAAACTTGCATAGGGTGGGAAAGAAGAACCCTTCACTATCATGTTGACAACAGTTTCACCAGGCAGGAAGGAAAAAAGGGCAACACAAACAACAATACATTAGTAGTGAAGGGCTATGTCTGGCTAGAGAAAATCTCTTTAACGGACCCCCTGATAGGATAGGAAACTAAAGCTACGTACACACTTCCAATGGTTCTTGCCCAATAATCGCCTCAGGCCCGATATCGGACGAGAATCTGAAGTGTGTACAGCACGCTTTGTTCATCGTCGGACCGACCGTCCTGGCAAATCCATGGACGATCGTAATGCAAGTGAAGGGGCAGAGCGCGCAACGGGGTGCTGTTAATTGGCGCTCCTCTTCCCCTCTGCATAGAGCAGAACCGTGCTGTATGTATAGCACTCTTTCATGCATCATGCAATATTAGTCACTATCCTTTCCAACGACTTTTTTTCTCACGTGTGTATGCGGCTTTACAGAGGTTTTAATCCCTCTCCACTCTATCCAAAACAAAGCAAAGTATTTTGGCTGTAAACAACGATGATTAAAATCACTTTGTTTATGTTAGACTAAACAGCCTTTTTCCAAACAATAATACATCCAGTCCATTTGCCTGACGGAATCCAAGCAATTCCTAATTTCCAGAGATAATTAGTTCCAGAAGAAATTTGTACACAACAATTTCTTATTTAAATATTTCCTGGCATGAAATGTTCTCATCTGATCCTAGCCAAGGGCAAAGTCACACAAGCAGTTTTCATGCTTATGCTCTTTTTTTTAATCGAAAATCACAGCATGCCAACTCGTCAATAAACTGAACGTACCATCTTCTCAGTGTGGAAGTCAACAGAGGATGCCCTGATCGAGTGCAATGTTTTTGGTAGAAGATCCATTTGAATGATAGGATAGCAGGCAATAAATACAGTGCGAAAAAGCTCTCATTTAATCCAAAACACCATATTTATATACTCTTTTTAGAAGAAAACGTGCATTTTGATATACTTTAAGATATGTACTGTAAGTATTGATTCACTTGCAGAAATTCACTAAATTATAAAAGGATTAAACATTACATTATCCCCTTCCAGACAACACCACAAGATCAACTCCATCTTCCCCCCGACTCATTTTGTACCAATCCCAATAAACATACATTAAAGTAACCCTGTCACTATATAAAGTATATTCAGCCTGTTAAACAAGATGCTGTATACTTACCTCTTTTTGAAGGTCAATGTGTTTTTCCCTCTTACTTTCAGTTATGTCTCCCAGATCGGACCTCATTCACTAATCACTCACTAGTCTGTTGCAAAAGTTTAAGCCCAACTCCCGGCTTACAAGAAGTGCATAAAGTTAGTTTCCTAGGGTGCCTAAAACCAAATTCCAGAAGAAGGAGGTGCATAGACACCAAAAAGAAGTACTGCTTCCTGATCTAGCATTCTTCTGATTCCACCCAACATCATCCAACCTACTTTCTGTGAGGTCAGACCATAATGGACACGATCGTCTTGGCATATATTGCTCCTCCAGCATAGCATTCACATGTTTTTAATGGTGAGGCAACAAGGTAGAACTGACCACAGCTACTATAAAAGAGGAAATACATTTGAGATTATTAGATTAGCCAGAAGACTGGAAGCAAAATGGTAAAAATATTGGAGTTTTAGTATCACAAAAGCGCCAAGGGGAAAGGATTACCTTGTTTGCTTGTTTTTGTTTTTCATGTTTGTCAGTATTATAGGGCAGATACTTTTTAAATAGTATTTAGAATGTTGCTATATATATTGTTAGACTTATTTCAACATAAAGTCCTACCCCATACTGTATGACCCTTAAGGCCAAAGACGGGTGCACGGGAATTGTGACACTAAAAAAAGATTATACCAAGAATGCAATTATGCAGGCTTGTGCCAATAATTAATGTTCCAAAGATATATGATCTCTGCGAGAAAGTCAACAGGAAATATCTTAATCCTGTACAACAGTCAGGGACTTTTGAGAGGAGGGCAGATGGCTGGACAGAATCCCAACCATGAAACTGCAGGTATAAAGCTGCTGTGTAATCCTAACCCAGCCTGGCCATGCCCTACGTACATTCACCAGCATTTCAATGAATGTAATTATTTGTGGAATTTATTATATACAGGTTAGATCTAAGAAAAAATAGGACACGCTGAGCACTTTTATAAAACAAAAGTCCTAGATGTTTGTAGTAGCATAAAGAGTGCCGGAGAATCTGGGTGCAATCTATTCATCAAAATAAAACTCAGCAGGACAGCTGATCGATTCAGTGTTTCAAAAAGCAGCCCTGATGATTGTAGTTACAGTAAATGCAGTCAGGTTTTCCATCACCCTTGACAAAAGAGATACCTGTTAGCTTATAAAAACTCTCCTACCTATCCATCAAAAGGCCATATCTATCATAATACACTTGTGGGCTATAATCTAAAGAAAGTTCTGTTAGAGATGGCAGCTTCAAATCACAATGCTTACAAATTGCAGTTTCTTTAATTGCCATTTGTATCCTATGGTATGACCTCTGGAAATCGGAAAATCTAGGCAAAGAATTTATTGTGCTTACCAAATCTAAGGCAGCATACAGTTATTTTTTTTACTTTGTGCACTTTACAACATAATTTTATCTCCAAATGTACAATATGGTACACAAGCATTCTGTAAGGTTAGACTTTATAGAAAATAAATATCTGCCATTAGGTTATAAGTTAAGATCAGTTACCATTACTTTTTTTAGTATTGGACATGGTGGGGATAAACTAAACTCCTGTTCTTTTTATTGATTTCTCTGCGCTTTTTGAAGATCTTTCCCATAGCTACCTTTCCTTCGGAGGAACAAAAAGAAATTCTCCAATGTGAAGACACAACAATAAGTAATTTTTTTAGAAGACCAGATAAAAGCTAGAACCTTTGTCAGCCTTTTATCATTTTCTGTGTTCTAATTTAGAGTTCCCCTGGTTTACCAATCACATCTTTAAGGCAGGTTCCCAACAAGACCGCAGACAACAATAAAAACCTAACAAAGCTTCCAACCCTTTAATAAGTTCAATGTCAACATCTGATGTGTGTATGTCACTGATCTGGGGAATTTGGGATACGATCCTCTTGTTGGGCAAGATCACAGGTATAAAGCCACCGGTCCCTAGACTGTCATGAGCATGTATGGGATGATTGGGTACACAAGAGCCTTCTCTGCTCTAGTAGTCATCTTAGCACAGTCATGTAAATTAACTGTTTTATACGCATTGTTACCCACAGACCTTGAGTTCCATGGAAATTTCCAGGTTTGCAGGATTTGTCTCTATTTTTCAGCTTAGACCAGCTGTGCCATAAAGTCTCTGTTTGCCTGTAAGTAATTTTAGTTTTTATTGTCTATTAATGTTTTTTGTGGGCATTGTATATTAAAGTTTATTGAGCAATAAAATGTAGACTACGGAATTATGTTTATTTCCTAATTTCATAAACAAGTCACAGAAAGATATTTCATTTAGTGTTTTGTTTTCTTCGGAGACCGTTGTTGCTTGATTAGAAACAGAAATTATCTGAAAATGTGGGTTTGCAATTGATAGTGGTTTTCTAGATGATTCTCAAATATGAACAGCTGAATTTACCAGAAAAAGTTGAAGAGCAAAGCTTGCTTGGCTTAGCAAAGATCCTTCCCAGGAGCTGTTACCAGAGGAGTTTACTAGTGCACCTGTAATATAGGTGTGTAGTAGAAAATTCAAAAATGTTAGCCAAATGTTAAAGATGTATATAATTATTCTGACCTGGCCCAGAATGTTTCTAAGACAGCGTGATGAAATATCCATATGGCTCTTGCAGGTACCTTTTGAACACCAACCATCCCGGATCTTACACAATATACTGGAATTTAAACAGACACCTGATTTAATTTTCAGCTCTGGTCATATATGACGGTGAGAACTGAGGGGTCATTATGCGAAAAACAATATTTCCTTCTTAGCATGTTATGCATACAAAGGTCCAGTCAGGACAAGAAATAATAATTGCCCATATCAAATGCTGTATTGGCTTCAACAGGTAAATTCAGATTTCTTTTTCCCAGATAAATGAAGACGGTGGTGCAGAAATGAAGCTACACAAAAAGTGCAAAAGAATAAAAGCATGGAAGTGTGAGTTAGAAGTCTCCCTATAATGAATGAAGAAAAAAAACAGGAAGAGCTGGATCCACATATCTGAGCATGAACACCCAAAACTTGCGGTAACAATCTAGGATATACAGCAGGGATGTCTTGCTGTTGATTAGAGATGAGCGAATTTTTCGAAAATTCGAATTGGTCGGGTCGCCGAATTTTCAGCAAAGATTTGCTTTGATCCGAATTTATTTGTGGCAAATCGCATTAAAAACCGCTATTTCCGGTTATTTCTGCTATTTCACGGTTGCCGTGCAGTACTTCTACTATGTATTCTTAGACTGAGATTCCCTATCTAAGAATACTGGGCACTAAAAGTGCCCAGAGATCGTAGTAGAACTGCAGAGGTCATCTGCAGTTCAGTTTTGCCATTGTGACGTCACGTGGGAAACTAAACTGCAGTTCCACTACAATGTCCAGGAATCACAGGTGATGAATGGGGACTTGTCCCCATTCATCCCCATTAGTGCCCTGTATTCTTAGATAGGGAAACTCTATCTAAGAATACGTAGTAGAAGCATAGCACGGCAACCGCGATTGCTGTTGCAGCGCTGCACTATGTATTCTTAGATAGAGTTTCACTATCTAAGAATACAGGGCACTACAGGTGATGAATGCGGACAAGTCCCTATTCATTCCCTGTAGTGCCCAAAGATCATAGTGGAATCTCTAAAGTCAGACTGCCATTTCAGGAAAAATTGCGATTCGTTATTACAAATCGCAAGAAAATTCAGATTCGGATCAAACTGATTTTTTCCTGCAATTTGTATCGGATTCCACTTCATCAGCTTCGATTTGCTCATCTCTACTGTTGATGCAACCAACACATATAAAAAGTCACGGACTGTAGCTTATCACGCTACTCATGTATTTAATATATTGCCTGGTATTTAAATATTGACTTTATTTATATATTGCCTTATAGAAAAAAAAAATAGGAAAACCGGTTCTAATACATACATTTATATTCACCTTTTATAGTTTCCACTCAACAGTAGAACAATACCAAAATGCCCTTTCCTTTGGAAAAAGCATTCTCTGACTTTTTCTGGAAATGTTTGGTAGCTTTGATAGAGCTGATATAATTCCTACTAATTCCTACACCTATTCCTTGGAAACCTCAGTGAAATCAGGGTGGGATTTGACTAATGAGTTTATTGCCCAGAGCAATTCCTCTCTCTACTTGAGCTGTGTCAATAATAAAATTCAACAACTTTGCAGCAGCTGACAATTCAATACATGGATGCACTCAATGACAGCTGTCGCCTGCTAAAAAGCAAACGTGTACAAGGCAATTAGGGGCCACACACACACAGGTGGTAAAAATGTGACATATTTGGATAAAACAGTCTAATGGAATTAAAAGGAAAACAAATGAATGCTAAACTTCCTTGCTTCTCCATCAGGTGTTGACCCTCCATAAATTCCTTGCAGATAATCCACTTTAGATGGTAACATCTATGACATATGCTTGCAGGGGATTCATGCACTCTGAAAAATACACAGAATACCACTGCTGACATTCCTCTGCATATACAGTTGCCTGGCTGCCTTTGGATTCAGTAGTTTGGAGCCTTCATTAAGTAGATGGTCCACCAAATTGACTTTCCTGCAATCATTAGATGCTGCTGATCTGCTTTGCAATGTTCATGCTTTGCACTCCAATGCCTATTAAAAAGCCCAATCAGTTCTGGCTCTGCTCCCTACAACAATTCTAGATGTTTTATTTCCCCTAAATTCATTGCCTATGAAAAGAAAGGACTAAAATGCAAAATAAATACTAAAATTGGTGGTTGTAATAGTTTTCTTTATCGCGCATTTATTTATTTGTTTTGGCCAGGAAATCCTGCCTATAGCACTTTCTATTCCTGTTATCTATCCTCGTTGTATCTATTGGGTTCAGCCATGTTGTCATACAGACTGGATCTAACACACTGTTCCTCTTTGTTCATCATCTCTATTGCATTATGATTGATATAACTCATAGTTTACACAATAAAGATAAAGTTCTTTGTGCTTTCTTTTATGCTCGCAGAAACTGACAAGGCCTCTGAGAAGATCAACAGGTATTTGTCTGTACTTGAAATGTTCACAGCCTGAAAATAGAAACCATCATTGCTAAGGATTGTGTAAGCTGGTATATATAAGGTTTTTTTTTTGAGTTTATATGTATATAGTTTTATATATATATCTTAAAAAGTCCTACGATGCCTTGATTCTATTTTTTTGTTTTTGAGTTTATATGTATATACTTTTATATATATCTTAAAAAGTCCTACGTATTGATCTTTGTGTCCTTGTCATTTCCTGTGAAAATGAAAAGGAAAACAAATACCTTTATGTTTATTGTGTAATTATGACAGCAATTCTTGGCGCAATGGAGATGATAAACAAGGGGGAACAATACTTGAGATCCAATGTGTGTAACAACCTCAGCCAAACTCATAGATACAGCAAGGAATGTAATACAGCAATAGATACTCATAGATACAGCAATAAAACAACTAGTAAATATTGGTACAAAGGGCCTGTTTTATTTATTAAAGCTCTCCATAATGGGGAAGATAAACTATTATAAGTGAACATAGGTGGTTCAGCGAACCTAGAATGGATCTGGTCCAAGACTGAAAACATTTGCCAACTAATTGCAAATGATTTTTAAGATATTCACTACAGGTTTGCAGGATCACTGTCCATTTTCATGTGCTAGTCTACCCTCTCCGGCTTTTTGAAATCATATATTTAATTATCGTATTGAAATTGAACCGGATTTCAATTAAATATAGTGTTAAATCCTAATTTCAGATCAATAAGCCTTAGATTGTGTAGTCAATTGCAAGGATTGATTGAAATTTTGGTTAGATTATCAATCAAAAACATCAAAAGAAATTCACTGAGTATGCACAATAAATAATATAATATAAAAATAGCCTCATCATGAAGATATACTAAACTTTCGTTTTTGATACTCTATTGTGTGTGATACCACATTAATACCTAACACTGAAACAGTTAAATTTACCAGCATCTGTCATACAAGATACATCACAAACTTTAAAAACAAGACATGACTAAGCAAATGAATCCTCTGTTGGGAACTGATAAATGTTACAATTATCCCTCCTACAGAAGTGTTCAGGGGTAAAAATAAGCTTTTTTTATTTTTTTTTTTACAAGGCTTGACAAATATAAATTATTTAAGGCTTTTAAGTAATCATGATTGCTACTGCTGGCGTCGATCATTGGAAACATGTTTTATGGAGGTTTTTTTATGATTCAGTTAGATGAGGTTTCTCTCTTATAAACAAGTTTATTCAACGTGCCATATGTCACTCTCTCATGCTTTTACTACAGTAAATTGTTAATTAATTTATATTTTAAGCAAGGTAGCACTCTGATTATCTATGTATAACGTTGGCACTCCTTTAATTGTGAAAATACAAGGAGAACGTTTGGAAGTTTTACACTGTTAGAAGTCAGCTCCAACCAAAGTTTAGGCTTTGTATTGCCTAGCCGCTGGCAAATTCATTTCCTAGCTGGCTTCATAAATCGTAAATATAGGTTTCAGTGCATTTCCAAACTGCCTCTGGTAATACTAAGTTAAAAGATGGTGTCAGATTTCCTCTGAATGGATTCTACAATATGTAGAGTTAAAGTGTTCTCGACGATCGAAATAGTAGATTGCCCAAAATTTGTTCTTTCCAAATAAGAGAGTATATACTCAATCTCATTTTGTTGAAGAGAATCAGAATTTCGTATCTAAACAGACATCACAGGAAGATTTCTCTTTAACATAGGTAAGTTTAGTGGCATAGGGACTTTTTCAGAGATTGCTTCTTGATCCATTTCACTACTTCCTAAAGGTGGCTTTAACAAGTATTTCTTAAATTTAACTTTGAGACCTTCTTTGTGGCCTTGTCGGAAGGAGTCAAGAACAAACAATAACTACCCCTAATCCTACTGGAGAAATCTTACTGTGATATCTCAAAGTGGACCTGAAATGAAAAAGTCCACATTTGGTATGTTATGGAGAAAATCTAGAAATGTTATATGTGTCTAAAAAGTACTAAGAAAAAAATGACTTCCTATTTTGAGTTCCCCTTTTAAAATACCAGGACACATCCTTTACCATCTGTCGGGTTCCCTATCACCAGGTAGTGGGGATCATCCAGAGGCACAGAAACACCTGGTCTTCAGCACAGCACATTACAAGGGTTGTTGGGCCACTAATTCTAGTGACAATCAGATTCTTTGCTGCAAGGTGTCACTAGGGCAGGCAGAAAGGCATAATTGGTGTTCCAGGCAAAGGGTCAGGATGATCAGGCAAAGTGTTAGGACAATGAAGGCTAAATAGTGGGTGCAAAATCACAGCATCAACCCCCATTGCAAACTTTTAGGCCAGCCCTGCCTCTGAGAACAGATGCAGGGTACATTCAACTAACCCCAGATATGCACACCCCTGCCACAACCACAGGGACCAAGGACGGGAGCAAGCACATGCCACAGATACCTGGCAGACAGACCAGGTAGAATACCATTCTGTTATTTCTCCCACAATCAGCCACTTCCTCTGTGTCCATAAAAAACCTGTACCTGTTCAAGTCAGTGACTAGGTAGTGAAAAGAGAATCATCAATAAGGCCAGATCATATCTCTGTCACTAGTGTTGGTCGATTCAACAGCTATTGGATCGAATAGTGAGATATTGTTCGGGTGATCGAATGCCGAATTCGAACACCATTGAAGTCAATGGTGGGAGAATTCTTGTTATTTTTAGGGACAGATTGCTCTTGCAGCACTTTATTAGTTGTATGTGTTCTTGGATAGAGTTTCTCTATCCAAGAACACAGGGGACTTGATGTGATGAATGGGGAAACTTGTCCCCATACAACCTCTACTGCCCGGGGATCGTCTACAGTCACAGCTGTGACCGCAAAGATAAACTCTGCAGTTTCACTACCATCCCGCGGGCACTACAGTTTAGTTACCTGTAGTGCCCCGGGGATCGTTCACTCTTCTCAATGATTGCAGACTCTGCTGCAGTCATTGAGAAGATGCGGGCCGGCAAGTATCTCTTAAGCTACGTACACACTTCCAATTATTATCGTTGGTAAACGAACGACGAATGATCCTGCACGATATCTGCGACCGATCGTATAGCACCGATCCTGTACATACAGATAACGACACGATCGTTCGCAGATATTGTACGCACGATAGATGCGATCGTTTGAACGATACAGGAAGTGACGTGCACCACAGGAAGTGAGCGAACGTTCGTTCACCGCGCATGCTCAGACCATGGACGATCATTGAACGACCGTACACACGATAGATGGTCAACGATCGTCGTCCAATCCGATCCGCCGGTCCGGTCGTTCATTTCCAACGACTATCTTCGTTCGTCGGCGTCGTTGGTTACTTTTTTTACGAACGATTTTTGCCCAATCGATCGTTCGTTCGTCGTTCATTTCCAACGATAAAAATTGGAAGTGTGTACGCAGCTTAACTCTGTTACACGCACAGTAATATGATACATTTGTTACATTTTTCTCAAAGTAGATAAAAGAAAAATTTAACAAAAGTATCAGAATATTACTATGCTGGAAAGTGTGTTACAGAGTAATAGATATCATGTCATTGTAGGATAACCTGCAAAAAAATTTTTAAAAAAATTAGTTAAATAAACACAAACAATCAACAAATTAATTTAGAGTTCATTTTATTTTATAATAATTTTTTTTAACACTTTTTTTACATTTTTTTAATCAAAACTTTTACAGTCAAATCTTGTTTTTTTTTCAGGTCTACCCAAATTCGAACAGCCATTTTCTAGTCGAATATAAGGACAACCCAAATTCGAAACACCAACACTATCTGTCACCATGCCTTTAGTTCCTATCTTCGTGCTTCTAGGCTCTTTGTGCTGCTTCTCTTCTCACACCCCAGCCCTGATGTACAACAGCTATTGTAATAGCCATTTGGCATTATAATTGTAGTTCACTCATAGGATGTCTTTATGTACTTCTGAAGCTCATGTCCTTATATACCATCTGGGTTCTCCTATCTAAACTCTTGCAAGGCACATTTTTCTAGGTATGTCCATGGTTTATATTTTTGTGTACCCCCGAGACCCATTTCTCTACGTACATCCAAGGCTCATTTCTCAGTTTGTTTTCAAGGCTCATTTCTTTATGTACTTGTGAGGCTTATTTCTCCCCGTACATCTGAGGCTCATTTCTCCATGTGCCGCTAAAGCTCATCACTGTACACAATCGCAAAGTGTGGCTTTCTTTGTACCTCAAGGGAGACATGAAATTGATCATGTATACAAATCATTACCCATATTTTTGGATTACGTCTCAGGCATGGGACATACTGTCACTACCAAACTACCAAAATGGGATGTTGTAAAAAGAAGAAACAAAATAACATTACAAGTGAATAGCAATGGATATGCAGTATGTTTTTATACAAGAAGTTATCATATAGAACACAACAAATAGGATATTCTGGGAAGTTTGGGCTGACACACATTATGTAGTAAGAAGAAGAAAATGTCTAAACCCAATATGACCTACAGGCATCTCTATCCACGTTTTATGTTTTTTATTGATTACTACAGTGTAACCTTAAATATTACGGTGAAGGACCTATGCTTGGTTTACATGGATGATGTCCATTGGACTGTACTAATAATCAGTTTAAGCCTGCATAGAAAGAGGTTTTAGCTATAATATATGAGCTAAACCACTGGTGGTTTCCGAGAAAATTTAGGTGGTCCGCAGTTCTGGCTGGTGCGCCCCCGAGCAGGGTCAGGAGAAGGTGCATCAGACTGAGCTGCGGACCTTGTACCCTATACAGATCGCAGGCTCAAGGGAGTAGGCGAGTTGTGTCCATGGACTGGAGTGGGTGGGTTCTGGCATCATGACGTCACTATGGGGGAAGCAAATTTAGTGGTCCGTGGGTCCGAAAAGGTTGGGGACCACTGAGATTGACTGACTGAGACTCTTCTCCTTTCCTCTCTGATTTTCCCAAAAAACGCCCTTCACTACAGTTCATGTATTTCCCCAAAGTGTTTACAAGTAGCCTGACAAAATAATATTTTGAACTCTGTTACTGACAAAAATAAAGAACTCCTAAGGGCCCAAAATGAATATTAGTAGTCCAGACATGCCATACCCTCTAGTATAGGGTCTGATTTAAAAAAGCTCTCCAAGGCTGGGGAGGATACACTTTCATCAGTGAAGCTGGGTGATCCAGCAAACCAGGAATGGATTTCTTAAAAGTCATTTGCTATTTGTTAGCAATTTTTTCAAGCCTGGGCCAGATCTATTCCAGGTTTGCTGGATCACCCATCTTCACTGATGAAAGTGTATCCTCTCCAGCCTTGGAGAGCTTTAATAAATCAGGCCCATAGAGTAGGGCTCCAGTTCTTTTTTAATACCCCAGGGGCTGTCCTTGCAATAAATATCAGACCATTTAGTATAGGTATAAGCACTTGAAACCCTAACAGGAACTTTGGGTACATTGTA
>NC_092865.1:64348889-64392349 GCF_032062135.1 Pyxicephalus adspersus | reverse complement strand
CCAATCGGTCGTTCGTCGTTCGTTCATCGTTCATTTCCAACTATAAAAATTGGAAGTGTGTACGCAGCTTTACATTGTACCTGTGAATCTCCATTAAATAAAAAGAAAAGAATTAGGTTTTAATTAGTATATAAACAAATAAGCTAATTGCAATACTACATTGAAAACTGAAATATGCTTTGATCAGAAGATTTTATGCCAGTAAAGCTTGACACAGTTACAGTATCTCACTTTGAATGTGAGATGAGTAGATATCTGTCTGCGATCTGCCACAGTGTTGCTGCCAATAGGCAGAGTACACATGGTGAAGTTCTTCCTTCCTATTTCTTGGTAAAATGAGGGGAGGATCAACCAGGCAAATCAGGAAAGCTCTGTGCAATAATTCTAATCTCTAAACAGTAAATTCTTCTTTCAGTATCATATCTGGTGGCTAAATAGGGGGCAGGTTCGGGTCATCTATGCCCAAACCAAAACATCTTTTGCACACCTAACTGTAGAGCTTATTAGCAGTGAAATTGAATGTTTCTTTGTTAATTTTTTGCATTCTTAGCAAAGCACTGCTCAGTCTATCCCATCTTTGATTTTTCACCATGACCAAGCAGAAGCCATAACAAGGGGAGTACACAGCAATAAAACTGTTCATGCACACCACCTAAAAAGGTCAATTTTAGCATAATAAAATTACCGGAGTGATGTCCTAGCAGCTCATTCCCTTGCTGACCTTACTGTGACAATGAATGTTTCTGAGATAACAAGATATTGGCATAAATATCTTCATACAATGAGGCAGTTACTCTAATGAATATTAGATTAAAACCGCAGCTGAGAGAGTGACAAAAGCATCTTTAGCTGGTGAAAAATTTAACAGACATCGTAAAGGCCACCCGGCGCCGCTGCTATTTCACGTGTTCGGTTTATTGTCAGGATTAACTTGCCTTAATGCCATTTTCTCTGGTCAAGTGCCAGCATGGATCGATGTGCAGAAATATAAAGAAGGAGCTGGCAGTAAATTGTCAGGACAGAAAAATGTAATTAGGGAACAGTAAGTAGGTTTCACTAATTGGGCACCCGGGTTCTGTATGGCCAACAAATTCTTACTAATGTTTTCGTGTACCCTATATTATTTGCATTTAGCTTTGATCTAATCTAAAAGTAAATCAAATGACATTTACTATGTAAGTTGCCTAAAGGGTAGTTTTAATGGGGGGGGGGTCCTGCATCGGGTCTCGCGTCGTCCTGGCATCTGCCCCGGAGCCGCCATCATCATCTTCTCTTCCGGGTTCTTCATCCTACGTCACCTGACCCAGGCGTGAGATCGGGTGACGTAGGATGAAAAACAATTTGCTGATCTCATTGTGCATACATGAAATCAGCAAATTTTTCTCTTTGAGCAAAAAGGCTCCTTGCTCCATGCTCGAGATGCTCAGACATGCACAGAAGGAGCCACTAAAAGACTCTCGGCATGCCTGATGTAGGTATCCTGGGAGGCTTTGGGCTCATTCAATAAGGGGGCTGTGCTGCACCATTTTGTTTTGTTTTGTTTTTTTTTAAAAAGGGGTGTTGCACCTAAAAAAAACCCCAAAAACGGAATTTTTCTCCTACATAAAAGGGTTATCTACCCTTATATGTAAAGTGAAAATTCTGAGTTTAGGTACGGTTTAAAGCTGAAGCGAATACACTTTCATTAGTGAACCTGGGTGATCTAGCAAACTTGAAATAGATTTCATCCAGGATTAAAAACATTTGCTAGCAAATACCAAACGACTTTTAAGAAATCCATTCCAGGTTTGCTAGATCACCCAACTTCACTGATGAAAGTGTATCCTCACCAGCCTTGGAGAACTATAATATATCAGGCCTATTACTGGGGAATTAAACCCTGAAAAGGTAGTCCACAAAATGTTGGCGTTGTCACACTAGCGGACAGTATAAGCCATGAAAAACATGCCTTCCAACAGTGTTTTCTCCAGACTCTTTTAGCCGGGCACACCACCCGACGTTTTTCAATAACCAATTTTTGGGTGTTTACTGAAAAGTTGGGTCACAATACAGGAATCTCCACCCGCCTACAGCTTCTTCCCACCCTGCTTAAAAAAATTCTGGGGAGAATACTGGTCAATCTATTTGGGTCCAGTATGACTATATAATGAGCCCTCAAATATGTTAGATGCTTGCTTGTTAGTTTTGTTGATTTTAATAAAGGTTTGCTGGTTTTGCTTATAAATACTGTGTCTTTTCTTACTGTAGGTATGTAGATTTTGGAAAGGACACAAGGTCTGCAACCTCAGGTTACCAAAACTATCATCAAGAATGCTAGGGTGCTGCTGCCCAATTCTTCACACTTGTATATTAGAAGTATGGATGAGGTTAGGATTAAAACAAAGTTATAGCTAAGTTTAGTACTAAAGTTAAAGATATGCCCAGGTATTACCCCAGTATAACCCTGAATCTCGTTTTCCCCTCTAGAGTATGTCCTAACATTTCTTTTTAATTTTTCTTTTTTATGATTGAACGTGTAGCAACAAACATTTTCATTTACAACCTGCAACATCATCACCAGTGCACAAATATCTATTGTTCAAGTTAGTCATTCAGATCTGTCCTGTGCACATTTCCTGTGTTTATCTCAGAGAGCCCTCCTATTCTTATCTTGGTGTTGAGAATTATTAGTGTCTATGTTGTAGTGATGAGGATAGTGGGAGGGTTTGAACTGATTAGCAAGAGACAGCTGGGCAGGGTTGACACCACACACTATAATAAATTCTGTGTTTTCTTAATCCTCAATAGAAATTAGGAGCTGGGTGCACTTATGAGGAACACTTGGATAAAACATAAGGAAGTGTGCATGTTACATAGTAGGTTAGGTTGAAAAAGTCCATCAAGTTCAACCACTAGGGAAATAAACATATCCCAGATATAAAACCCTATAAGACATAGTTGGTCCAGAAGAAGGCAAAAACCCCTGGTACAATTTGCTCCAACAGGGGAAAAAAGTTGGGGCAGCTCTAGAAATGTCTTGGAGCCGTGCGTGTGATGAGGTTATGAGTGAGGAAGTACCTCCTGTGCTCTTCTCCATAGGAAAGCACAGCAGTCATTCCTGATCACTTATTTATCAATCTCCCAGGACAGATATACTGCTGTACTCGTATAACACAATGGATTAAGAATAGGTATGTGTGGATTGTGATGTACTTTAAGGAGGTATAATGCACTGTAGATGTGCATGTGGTTGCAATGTTCTTTATTTTGCAATTTACATCCAACACTACATTACCATGATTTTCAGTAGCATGTTGTAATGAGGATCATAATACAAATCATAGATAGCACTGCAGCATTATAAATCCTGGTCCACTGTGGATGAGCCCAACTGATGAGTATAAGCAAACAGAGAAAAATATTAAGTTTACTGCTCATTTTTTCACATATAATGCAGATATAAAACAAAGGTTTATTTCCCAGACCAAAGGAGAGCAAATAAGAGAAGTCATTGTTAATGTTTACATTGACTTTATTATTTTCAAGGTTAAAATACTTCCTTACTCTCAGACATGTTTCTTTAAAAAACACCAGTTTACAGATTTATTATCTCTTTGTAATGTTTAAACTGTACAATACTGCGAGGAGCAAGAAAATACCATGACCTGACTGAACACAGGATATGCTTGGTTTATCATCTGTAACACAAACAGAAATATGACTTTCACAAATAGACGTAACACATCTCAGCCCCACAGAGCACCGGCAGGAAATGAGTTACCTTTTAGGAGGCTTCCGATGTGGCTTTAATTCCTCTAAAGGGCCACAGATTCTATGCAATGCCAAGTTAAACTTATTATCAGTAAAACTGTATTTACAGCATTTTCTCTGCAACTGACACTGTGATAGGATAATTGTGAAAGTACCAATAATGTGTACTGTAAATAAGCCAGAGAACCAGCATTGGCATTACCAGCCCTTAATAATCCTTATAATTGTATGTGACTCAAGGATTCATCAAGCATTGCTTATATTCCAGGAGAACCTAATATCTATTGGCAGAAAAAGTACATTTAGGTTACACCAGCATACAGTAATGTCAAAGTGAAATCATGTGCAATGCAGTATTTTGCAGTGCCAATCCTTTTTGGCAATTAACATAATTGAACACACTTACTCAAGAATATACTCGAGTATAAACCTTGCCTAAAAATGCCATTAGAAAAAGAATCGTAATTTATATTTAAGTCAGACTAGGAGATGATGTTGTGTCCTGGTGTGTAACAAATGTTTGCTATCTGAGATTTGGGCTTGATTTATGAAAGCTCTCCAAGGCTCGAGAGGATGAACTTTTGTCAGTGAAGCTGGGTGATCAAGCAAACCTGGAATGGATCTTGTCCAGGATTGAAAACATTTGCTAACAAATAGCAGATTACTTTTAATAAATCCATTCCAGGTTTGCTGGATCACCCAGCTTCACTGTAGAAAGTGAATCCTCTCCAGCCTTGGAGGGCTTTATTAAATTAGGAATATTATTAGAGTTTGTTACACACTTTTCATAATGACACACCACTGTCTACTTATAGCCAACAACCATGCACAAAAGATCAACTAAGAGCAAGTGACCCATCACACCCATTTCAAAAGTAAGAAAAGGGGAACAGACTTAAACCATGTGATTAAATTTTTCCCTCATTAACATAAATGTTTTAAAAATAACAAACCATGGTTGTATTTCTTTAATGTCATTTTATTAGCACTTTTATTGATTCTTGTTTTTAATGTTAGCAGTGATGGCCACATTTTGTGATCCAGGTTTTTGCTTGAGCCATTGTAGTTTTTCTGTTTTTATCAGAAACAATAGCTATATTTTTTACAATAGGATCACTTTATATTCAGGTATGTACAGTATATTATAGCTTTTTAAAAAAGTAAACCATCTGTGTGTTATGGTGCGCCATAATAAAACAGTGTTACAAGTCTGGTGTGAATGCATTTGAAAGGCTTCAGCAAACTAATAAAATTGTAAAGCTTAACACGCTACATATTAAATACGCATTCATTGCTGCAACACACGGGTGTAAATGGGCCTTAAGCCAACAGTTAGCAGTGTTTGAAATAGTCACCAAACCTCAGAGACAGCTAGTTTGACATTCATTGTTTCCGCCATCACAGAGAACATCTAATGTCCATGGGAACCATCACAATATATCAATACAATATAAAAGAACAATACAGTATTAACCTAAAATGTCAGGCATGACAGATCCTCTCCAGAGGCAATACTCAAAGGAAAGTTCTACCCAGTAGACAATCACATTGTTGTCCAAAACTGCTGAATCTGCATGTTCAGACAACTAATGTATCTCTTATCTTTGTGAGGTTCTTCAAATAAACACGTTCTGCCTACAAATGCTGTCCAAATATTGTTCATTGCCAGCATTGTAGATAGTTGGGTTTAAAAGAGAATCAAGTGAAAGAATAGTGAATGGTTGTTACAGAGCTCTCTTTCATTAAACATTCTCATGTCAATCCAAAGACATACATGGGGCAGTGAGTGCAGGGGCCAGGCAATTATTGTGTATCAATGGAGCCACAAACTAAAGAAAAATGACAACATATACTGATAAAATATTTCAAATTACAGCTGAACCTTCTAAATACACTATTGGTGGTCAGGATGGGTGGCATCGATTAGGAAACCGAAGAGGCTGGTCGATCAGGTAATTGGTATCTGGGAGATATTGATAATTTTAACTGGTTGTACTCTGGTATCTGGTTCCATATCAGCACATGATTGCCGAAGAGCCATATCAATGCTTGATTTCTTCGTCTACTGTTTAGTATAATAAATGGGGCAGCATGGTGGCTCAGTGGTTAGCACTCTGGACTTTGCAGCGATCAGGTTTGATTTTCGGCCAGGACACTATCTGCATGGAGTTTGCAGGTTCTCCCCGTGTTTAAGTGGTTTTCCCCGGATACTCTGGTTTCCTCCCACATTCCAAAAACATGCAGTTAGGTTAATTGGCATCCTCCCAAATTGACATTGGATTGCAGTAATGACATATGACTATGATAGGGACATTAGATTGTGAGTTCCTTTGCAAGACAGCTAATGACATGACTATAGAATTTATTAACTTTATTTACTGGTGCTATATAAATATATAATATAATAATAATATAATATAATAATATAATATAAATATAAAACTATTAATAAGTATGAAAGGCTGATGCCAAGACAGACTGTGGTACTTAAAATCATTATATGCAAAATTATTTAAATATTTTTTAATGAATACATGAATCTGTGAGCTCTAGAGCTCAGCCTTAGGCCAGCATTACCTGTACCTGGTATTGAGTTGCAGAGCCGTTCTCATGGCACACTGAAGGAATGCACCTTTTAATGCCATTTTCCGCAGCACATCACAACATTGTAATGCACTATTAAAACGATCAGGCTGACCTAACAGAGCACACATAAATGGAGTGCACTAAACTGTAAAGTTCAAATTGAGACCCTAAAACAATAAATTTAAAATAGCTTAACAATTTCTTTGTTTCTCCTGGCTTGAGCATTGCTGTGCAGGGAATGCAAAATGCTGATGCCAGGTAAAATTCTAAAACGTACATTAGTTGCATTTAAGCAAAATACATTTGGTGTATTCCTGAATATAGAGCTGCATTATGTTGGCCTCTTCTGCCTGGAGTTTGCCCTCTCCGTCGCTCAAGATATACACAACCTGACAGCTATACCATGCCTGCTAGTATCCACCTATTAATGAAAACTATAATGGGCAAGAGGTTAGCATTCCTATAGACACTGCATGAACTTCATCTACAGTTCAACCATGGCCACCGGCAAAATATGACAATTCCCCATGGTCACAGAGATCATATTCCAAGCTTGGTCAATAAATTATACTGCAAGTTTGTATTTTACTGTTCTGCCTTACAATATCAGATTCAGACATTTCCTTTTCTGGAAAAACTAGAAGGAAGATACAAAGAAAGCTCATGTTTCTTAAAATATATTTTGCTGTGTATTGCAGCGTAATGTTTCTTAAAATATATTTTGCTGTGTATTGCAGCGTAATGAGAAACATGATGGATTGTTCCTTGTAACAGAAGAGCAAGGCTTGGCTGGGTGGCAGAGACACTGTTGAAATATCACAAAAGGTTAATAAAACACTTTGCTTGTAACAGATCTCTGCAGAGCTCCCACTTTTGTGTGTATGCTAGTGTATCACATGTATCTGTTCACAGCCATGCTTATCTATAATTCCAGATGGCTTCTGACCTATGTATTTCCCACATGAGATCTGCAACATGAGAATTTTAAGCACAGCTGCATAACAAAAGTGTTTTCATGGTCTGGTTGAAGAATAGATCCTCAATGTTGCTTATCAAAACTATCTTCATGAATTATACAAAGATATTCTGTTATACCTCAAGAGTCAAGTGTTCACGAGGGGATTTCCATGTATACATTTGATACTTAAAAATCAGCAAAAGCATAGAAAGTCAATGTGACACATGTCATCAGCCTGATACATCTGACAATCGCTATGTAAATCAAGTGCTAGAAATAGCAATGCTGGGCAAGGAGAATTCTAGGAATATTGTGTCCAATTTATGTTTGACTATGTTTCAGAATAAAATATTAGGACCATGTCACACAGGCAATTTGCAGCAATTCTGTTTTGTTTCTTGTTTTTATTTTATAGCAGTTTGCAGTTTCATCGCTCAAAGATTATGTTTTAGTGGCAGTTTGTGTTCACATGGTCATAGACAGTCACCAAGTGCTACTCATTAATAACTATAGGCTAGAACCGACAACCACTAGCTTAGACATGTACACAATATCTGTCATTGGAAACTAGTTTTTGTGATATTGTCCAATGGTGCTAAAACGAAATACAGTTCAGCTCAACATAGAGGACGCACAGGTGAGAGGCAAGCTGACGGTCATTCCCAGTCATTTTAGTGATCCGCCATGGCAGAATGCTAAATGATGTTGGAGGCCAAAGTACACAAGCTAGATTTTCACCTAAAATGAAATGAGATGAAATGAGAAGAAGAGCTCAGTGGTTACAACCTTTTTCGTTCCGCGGACCACTAAAATCATCGGCTCCGGACTGTGCATGCGCGGGGATCCGGATGTCAATCAAAGGGACGTCACGTTACAGATCTGAGCCTGCGATGGGGGAGTGGGCGGGTGGTGGGTGGGTTGCCCGGGTGGGTTGCCCGCCCACTACCCTGCACCTGGGACTTGTACTGGGACGTGTTCGCAACTCTGGCCGGTGTGTACCTCCAGGGAGGTCTTTCTCCTAACCACGCTCGGGGGGGGGGGGGGGGCACTGGCAAGAGCCACGGACCAGCAAAGTTTCCCGCAGACCACCGGTTGGCAACGGCTGATCTAGCTTGCGTATGTAGTATTTAGTTATCGATCACTTATGAAAATAAATCAAATTACTAGCTACAAATTTAATTCAACTCTATTTAGTGCCAAGCATAGCCAACAGCAGGTCCCTGTGCTAAAGTGACTTGGGGATCCACCACACTAAACTCTGGAGGCACCTTTTAGCTGGGGAGGGTCTGGGGCCCTAATGCAATGGGCCTGATTTATGAAAGCTCCCTAAGGCTGGAGAAAAGAAGGCTGAACACTTTCATCAGTGAAGCTGCAAACTTGGAATGAATTTCTTAAAAGTAATTTGCTATTTGTTAGCAAATGTTTACAATTCTGGACAAGATCTATTCCACATTGGCTGGATCACCCAGGTTCATTCATTAAAGTGTTTCTCCTCCAGCCTTGCAGAGCTTTAATATATCAGGTCCTATGGCTCACTTTGCACCTCTTTATGTCTTCCCCTGCCTCTATTCACCTCTTACACTTCACCTTACAATTCTTATAAATCACTGGCTTTATCTGATACAAAATCGCCTCTTAATTTTAGGGAAAAATCTAAATGTTTTAAAGGAAAGTTTTTTTTTTAAAAAATGCTAAAATTGGATTTTTTTTTTTTAGTTTAAACATGCTGGGAACAAAATGCTACTTTAAAGCAGAACTGGACACAAAAATATCTGCCCACTGTGCCCAGTGCTGAGGTCCTGTTGGCTAGCTGATCGGATTATCTGGGCATGGACATTTACAGATATTTCAGTGCCAGTACATTGGAACTGAATGTTAGCTACTAAAAAAATGGGAGATTGGATACATTATAGGAAAAGTGGAAACACTTTAAAAAGAAAATACCAAACATATCTTCATATAATGCAAATATGCAATCATTTTTAAAATTATATTTACAAATATTATTCCGCAGGTGCTTGAATGCTGAATAATGGAGATGTATGAAAATGTCATAAAAATACAAGAACATCCATAAAAAACATATTTCCATACCTTTTAATTTATTAGAAATTCTCTTCTGAAGTGCATACAATAAAAACTAGGCTTGTGATTGCAATGCAAAAAGCAAGGATAATGTGCGGAGTACAATCATCTCCGTAAACCAACCAGATTCAGTTTCAGCTAGGTAGAATATCAATTCTGAATGGCTGATTGAATGATTGATTGATTGAACATAGTCATGTGGCTGTAAATTTTAAATCTCATTACATTTATTTTTTATAAAAGATGAGGATCCTTAACTTGGTGTGTTAGCTTTGTGAATTTAGTCTTGTGTTAAGAAAGCCTTTATCAGGGAGTATTAAGCACAAGATTCCTGGACGGAAACTGAATTTAGATATTTTTAGACTGTAGTTACTACCAACAGCTGTGGCTCAGGTCCAACGGTTATTTGTTTACCAGGCTAATTATATGACTTAGAAAAAGCCTGTTTTATAGACCTCAATAGCTCAAGTAGCTTCAAATACGCACATGCCAGGCCTTGAGTTAACCTTCTCCAAATTACTTATATGAGGACCACAGCCCGTGAGGACTAAATCTAGACTCTTCTTTTTTATTGTACACACCTTGATCAGCAGCATAAATCAGTACTTGTTAGTCAAGGAACTAAAACTGGGAATGCGAAACAGATAGTCCAAATAAACATTGAAAAATCTTGGGTTTATTTCCTTTAGAAATGTAAGAAATACATTTCAAAGCAAATTCGAGGATATAATTTGAAACAGTTGCTTAGTCCCATATTTACTTTATATGACAAATTCATTTTGACTGCCATGTGCCACTATTATTATTATTAATGATAATAATAATATCAACAATAATAATAATAATAAAAAACAGGATTTATATAATGCCAACATGTTATGCAGCGCTGTACATTAAATAGTTTTCACTATTTTGGCTAGTTACTATCCTGTATGCTTTATAAAAAGAAATAATTGAAGAAGTCCTATGGCAAAAATGAAGGGAAGTTGACCCAATTTCAATCTAAATAGAGATACACTTAAACTTTTCCTAAAAAAACTTTTCCTAAAAAATCACCACAGGCGTGATTCTTCTCTAGCTGGCTTTTATTGCCCCATTTTACATCTTGCCTACAGCTTTTGCTTTATGCTAAAACGTAAACCTCAGTTGTTAAAGTTTCCCAAGAGTTTGACCTTCATAGGTAAGGTAAAATATACCTATAGGTAAAATAGTAGTACTGTGACTTGTGATCCAAAAGTATGGACACAGGTAGGGTAGTCAATGATGGAAGAGAATACCATACATTTGTTTTGTAGCATAACCACTTCATTTCCACAAGTCCTCAAGCAAAATGTACCACAGGACTGTAAATAGCATTGCGGTAAAGCATGAACGTGCACTCATGTGTGTTCCTAGCTTTCAGTATCAGTTACCTGATATTTAATGATGCTACCCAATTTGAACATCCAAGGTTCTAACAAAAGTAACAAACATGCATGACTGCTTCCCCAGTTCATAGCCAATACAAACATCCCTGACGTCAGCATCTCCAAAGAATAAGGAGTACGTGAGTTCAATGTCAAAAAGTGAACTCTTTCCCAGACAGCCCAATGCTATCTCCAGGGGTCAGGTTGACACATGGTCACCTAATTGTTGGCCATATCTCGTAACAATCATCCCCTAGCTAGTTGAACATTTAAACCACTATAGTTAGTGGGTCAGCCTAACTGGAAATAAATTTTAGGTTTTTGGTTTGACTGGATAGGATGTGTCAGCCCTTGGCTTCTAAGGTACCTTGGATCAGTGGTCGGCAGCTCTGGAAGGTGCGCCCTCAGCGGCTTCAGGAGGACCCCGCGGGGGGGGGGGGCGCACCGGCTAGAGCCATGGACCATGTCTTTTGTATGGATTGCAGGCTTTGGGTGGTGGGTGAGTTGTGTCTGAGCCTGAGATGAGAGAATGGGTGGGTTCTGGCATCATGATATCACTCTGTGGGAAGTTTCTTCACCTTTAACACTGCTCCCCGTTTATTTAGTGGTCCGTAGGTCCGAAAACCACTGGCTTGGATACCTCAACAGCTATATCTCTTAACTCACTTCCTGTCCATATAAGAAAGGTTGTGGACCTACCATGTTCCAGCTTATCCTGTTACCTTCTCCATATTGTAATATAAACATTAAATCATTGGTGACTATAAGGACCAAGTAACCTAAGTACTGATATCCACAGACGCCAACGAACTCTTCTTTAGCTCCTCAGCATCTACCATCAAAAACCAAAATATTACTTTAAAGGACCCCTAACGGCAGTGTGGCAATTCTACCAGTGTGCTTTTCCCAATATTTTCCTTTTGTGTCAAGGCATGCAGGTATTTCATACACCAACAATTCTTTTTTCACAATTCATTTAACCAGTCTTCCACCAAAAGTCTTGGCTAATAGAGAACTATCAAGCTGCTATATATAGACCGGCGTTTCTCAATCTCTTTACCCCCCAAAAAATGTTTCATGTCTCAGGAACCCCTACTAATATAAATGAATGGGAAATGCCAATTGATTGTTGGTCAGTGCCAAGACATCCCCTTTTGGTGGTGGCAATAATGCCAATATATAGATATATATATATATATAAAAACGTTAGTGTCATGCATGTGGCTCTGCCAAGTATTATTATACCCGGAACTATGCAGCCACAGCTCTGATGGACCCCTGGGGAACCAGCAGAACCCTGGTTAAAAAGGCTGGTATAGATGAAAGCATGACCACATTAAATATATACTAATTTATAGCCAGTAGCTATGGCAACCAGATATTATAAGCAAGTACAATTCAGGTACAAGACATAAAAAAAATCACAAGAAAATCCAAGTTCATTAAAGCCTTTTTAACAGTATAACTTCTCCTAATTACTCTGTACAGATTTTTCATTAACCTCATGTGTGAAAAGCATGGGTTCATTACTGATAGAGTCTCTCTGCACTTGTTCTCTTTGTATTGTTATTTAAAAGACTGGAAGTGAACTGTCAGTATGGAGATGGAATAGATCCTATCAAACCCATAGGGAAATATATTGGAGACAAAAGTCTTCTCTAAGCAGATTGCATGGATTCTGGACTTCTGGGACCACACTACAAGAATCAAGTACTTTATTCCAGAAATACCTGTATTATAATGCAATCATTAAAGTGCAAGAAAAATGCATAGTACTGTATCTAATTAGGAGACTAAAGCAGTATTAAAAGCTTATGTGCTAATTATATTATTACCACCTCCAGTACATGCAAAGGGATTAAAGATACAATGTAACTCATTATTCCACTAGATGCACAAAGTGTACAAACTAACAAGTGGCACTTATTTCAGGGTATAATCAACCATATGGTAAGCTAGAACAAATTCCATAGGGGGGTGGCATGGCATGGCACATGCATGGCACTGATGAGAGTCTTACCTGTGCTGTTGTAGGAATTATTTTTCTCCTCTGTGATCAGAACAGTCCTTGACAGATCCAGTACTGAAGCTGTAGCTGGCTGCATGTCCTCATTCAATAGCAGGGATACATAGGAAGGGGAGAGAGCAGGTAAGAATTGCACTGTGCCAGTCTGCCTGCCCTGGCTCCTGTAAGAGGTTTAATGAAGCATCAATCTTCTAAAGGCATAATGACTGAAGGGACAAACTGGCCCAGATCACGTCCTGCTATCTCATTAATCTCTAATCTGCAATGAACAGAAACAGTTTAAAGGAGTGAAATATTTGCTGAAGTCTGGAGGTCTGTAAGCTAAAAGCTGTGCATGCACTGTGTTATATCTGCTGCAGGGAGCTGTGCTCTCGTGCGCCCTCTACAGGCCAGTCAGAAGAACGCACACTGGACTGGCTTTTGATGCCTCATCATATCTGCCAGAGGGACCAGTGTGTGTAAATCAAACATTCTTCATCTGAGGATTGTGAGACTGGGTTTACAGATGGGGAAGACACTTCTTTCTCTTTCATTACACAAGTGGAAAGAATCTCATTTATCAAGCTGTATAGGGAGTCTGCAGCATGAACAATAAAAGGTTACACTGCCAGTCTCCTGCACAGGTTTTTGCTGGGTGGCAGTTTATCAGCAGCCTGTGAATGATGATGGGCAAGGGGAAACATGCTGGGAGCTTAATATCTTTATGGTAAATAAGGATTTCTCCAACTGGGTGCTGCGATGGAATAATATCAATGTGTTTTGAAAATAAAGTTGTTTTGGAGTTGTGATTTAATTTCAAGATGCTCCTAAGTTTCGGAGATGGGAAATATAGATGTGCTTTAGTTACCAAATTTATATATGAAGGCGAAAGAGAAAGCAAGCTTTTTTCATATTTTTCATATGTTTAAAGGTAACATCTACTGATAAAGAAAGACTAAATTCCAACACTACTATGCTAGTTCACACTCCAGACATAGTGCTCCTGGTACTAACATATATTACATTTCCATATTTTTATAAACAAATCTTCACATGTACAACATGATCATTTGTCTCTTTATTTCCCGACGTGTTTCGCCTATAGAGGCTTCCTTAGGGTATAGAGAACATAAACATATATGGTGTTTGACCATGTGTTTTTTTTTATAACACTTTATTTTTATGTATTTTACAACAACAACAATAAACAAAATCAGATACAAAACATAATAAAAACAGGTAACAATATACTTGTCTAATATGTTAAAATAAAGAGAATAGTTATCCGGAAAACTCTAGTAATATATATCACTACTGTTAAGCTTGAATTATTACACTGCTTGGTAATCAATTAAATTCTTATAGTCTGCTATTTCCTGGAAGGAGATCCAGGGAGCCCATGTGTCTAAATACCATTCTGTTCTATCATAAGTCCCTGCATGACCATGTGGTTTGAAATAAGATGTTAAAGGAGCTGAATATATGTGGAGAACTTCCGGGTTTTAAGGATGTATATGTATGTCGTTTTTATTCAAACTTCCGTCCCTATTCACAGTTGGTAATATTATGATTTATCAAGGATAACATTTACATCCGTAACGTTATCTAAAGGTTTTTTAACCCTGAAGATACCTTAATCAATGACAGATTCAAAGTTCCAAACTTCCCAAGTGGGTGATGGTGAAAACAGGCTTAAGGAATGGGAACCTTTAGTAACCGATTTTTTGTAGTCATTGTATAGAGAACACGATAAAGAGACAAATATCATGTTGTACATATGATGATACCTTATATATTTATAAAAATATGGAAATGTAATATATGTTTGTAACAGGAGCACTATGTCTGGAGTGTGAACTAGCACAGTAGATCTGTGTTAGAATTTAGCCTTTCTTTATCAGTAGATATTACCTTTAAACATATCAATAAATTAGTCATAGTTTTAAAAATACAAAATAGAGGTCTAAGGAGTTCCCTCAAATATGGGACTTTTCAGGCCAATAAGTAAAAATGTTGCAATTAAATATCAAAATCCACAACTTTATTAAATACCATTAAAAATATTAACATAAAAAACCTGAAAATGTGCAAACACTACAAGAAAATTCCTTTCTGGGGTACCCAATCGAAGGGGTACACCTTGATTCAACGCATCACATCGATCAAGCCGAGGATGTGATGCAGAAGCCGGCCCGGGTTCACTAGAGGACGTCAGTGGATCGAGAGGAGCAGGTAGGTTTTTTTCTTTATGCTACCCCATGCGTGGCTCGAGGTTACCGCTTTTGGTGCATAAAAGTCACCCCGAGTCACAATCGGGATCATCGTCAGGGGGGTTAAACTTTATTTACATGGTCTACTTCTACTCTTACTTTGTTGAACTTACTCTGAAATGTGTTAATATATTTTGCTTCACAGTTGTGTAAACGGTCTCTGTGTATTCCCTGAAGAAGCCTATCGGCGAAATGCGTTGGGATTGAGACATTACCTGTTTTTCCATATGCACTATGCGCTTTTATTGTCTAGATGACAGGATTACCCCCTGTTAGCTTATATTAGCAAATATGTTGAACATATTTTTGACATTTGCCACTTGAAACCGCTTCTCTCTTTCTTTCTATTATGCCTTGTTTGGGGTCGGAAACTATGAAACATACAAATTAGGAAGGGTGTCAGACTTTTTATTTGTTGCTTTTTGAATATATTAACTTTTCAGCAAGATTATATATTGACAATAGGAAAGTTAGACCACTGCATAATATCTTCTTCAGCACATCTCAAAGTGGTAAGGTCTGGACATTGTCATCTTGGAATATACCCATGCCATCCGGGAAGAAAAAGATCCATTGATGGAAAAACCTTGTCATCCAGGGGGTGTGCTGACCTCATTTTTGGGCACATTCCATTGCTGATCATAGCCCTGATCATAATACTACCCCTACAGGTTTGGGGACTTTTTTTTGGCTAGCAAGTGTAATACAATCACATTCGAGAAATTTTAGTTGCACATGGATGACTGATTTCAGCAGACAAAGACAAAGTGAAAATGTCATTGCAAGATGATACTTTACTTTGCTAAGTGACCAACCTAAATTCCTTTTGTAAATGAATCCTGATATGTCTTTATAGGGAGCGTGTGATTGTAATAAATTAGGCTCAGTTCTTGAATTCTGGAGCTGTTAGTAAGTTCATAGTTTATATTACCAAAACCTTTTTCCATATAGCTCCATATGAGTTTATATATTTGTAAGTTCTTGCTCTACACTATAACAGACTGACTAGGCAGATCCATTATATATACTATACATTAATAAAATAGCCTGATCACAACTTTTTAAATACACTCACCTGTCACTGTTCCAGCACCTAATAACATCCAGGATCCCCCCTCCTGTTTAGGAGAATAAGCTTACCACCTTTTCATCTCAAAAATCATTTAAAGCGTACCTAAACTCGGAATTTTCACTTTACATAAAAGGGTGGTGCTCCTTCTGCGCATGCCCTAACATGCACAGTGAGATCGGCAATTTTCTTTTCATCCTATGTCACCCGATCTCGCGCCTGGGTCGGGCGATGTAGGATGAAGTACCTGGAATAAGACACAAAGATGGCGCCTGGAGGATGCCGAGATGACGCGGAACCAGATGCAAGACACCCCTGGAGGAATCAGACTGCCCTGTGGGATTGAAGGTAAGTGTTGTGGGGATTATGATTGTTTGTACAAAAAATATATTGTAAATAGTATTTTCTCTATACTTTGTCCAGTCTCTTTGAGTCCCCTAAAGAAGCCAAATGGCGAAACACGTCAGGTAAGAGACAATCATATTATTTATGAAATGATCCAATGTGATCACTAATTTTGGTACTGTACCAGTGGCAATACCAGTGGTCCCCAACCTTTTACATGTCCACTACGATCCACGACCAAATAAATGCCCAGACTCCGGAACGCACATGTGCGGGGAGCAGAGTGGTGTCATGATGCCAGAACCTGTCCAATCTCCCATCGCAGGCTTAGACCTGCGATAGGAGAGTGGGGAGATTCTGTCCAGACGGCGTACTGACCAGGGGTTGGGGACCTTTGTTCTATACCATTTCTTGTACATCTTATACCTGTGTCTAGTCTAGTATGCTATATCTAAGCAACACAAGTAAATAACCTTATTGTTGCCACAAAGAAAGCCATCTTTTTTCCTTTTCTTTTTTTGTGATATTTACATATAGGCTTGGCAACCATCAAATAGCAAAATCAAGACTTCCCTTGGTAATCCGTTGCTTAACTGGCCAGCTTTTTTTAGTTTATAAAAACACATGTGCTTACACACAGTATTAATATACAAATATACAGAAATGCAACATTATCAGTAAATCAGCATCCATCACACTTAATACATTTGTGATGTTGATCTTTGGCAATCAATCACATATTATAAAAATAACTTTGATCACACACTAGATAGTCCTCATCCCAGATGAATGATTGCAATCATCTTGGGTGAAAATCTAGTGTGTGTACAGCAGTCTCCGGACCTTAGGACAGAGCACTAAACGATAACCAGACACAACCGCTGTCATTTAATATTATTATTATTATACAGTATTTATATAGCGCTATCATATTACGCAGTGCTGTACAAAGTCCATAGTCATGTCACTAACTGTCCCTCAAAGGAGCTCACAATCTAATGTCCCTACTATAGTCATATGTCATTAATGTAGTCTAAGGTCAATTTTTTAGGGGGAAACCAATTAATCTAACTGCATGTTTTTGGGCTGTGGGAGGAAACCGGAGTACCTGGAGGAAACCCACGCAGACACGGGGAGAACCTGCAAACTCCATGCAGATAGTATCCTGGCTGGGATTTGAACCTAGGACCTAGCGCTGCAAAGGCCACCGTGCTGCCCCATATATACATCTCTGCATAGAACTGAAGAGTGCTGTGTGTACAGTGCTAGTTTGTAGAAGTATTACTGGAAATGATCAAGAAAGATTGTTTCCTGCGACAAGAATTGACCATCCATACATAGCTTAGAGTAACATTTTTTTTTCATTTGTCCCTATTTCCCCCCTGAGTCAGGACAAATGACAAGACATATTTGTTTGTGTACATAAATGCTGTATTGCAGCTTAAAACATCTCAATAAATAAGTATTTTAGGACCTTGAAGAGCTGAAAAGCTGACATCCATTTAAAAGCATTGAAAAGATGTAGAACAAAATAATCATGCGTCAGTCCAACAAGTCTCTTTCAATTCACACTTTTGGCTTTGTTACAAGGAAAAAATAAGTAGGTAAGGATGTACTCCTAGAAGGATCATTTCTTACTTTCAACCCCATATTATAGAGAATCAGAAACTATTTACAACATAATTGTGTTCATTAAGACATATACAATTATTAAAGGCATCATTATTGACGCAAAATTGTTACTATGGCATTAAATTTGAATAAATCTCCCACGCACCCCCTGGATCCATAGCCATACATGAGCCTTACATACCCTTTAACATTTTTCTTCTTCCAACACCTCCTTCCCAATCTGCCTTTTGCAACTTCCCAAGCATAGTTTGCAAATACAGGTAGTCCCTGGGATACATACGAGATAGGGACTGTCGGTTTGTTCTTAAAATGAATTTGTATGTAAGTTGGAACAGGTACATTATTTTAATAAATGCAATTAGGACAGATGTTTGTCTCAACATATTATTAGGCAGCTTGGTGTCATTTACTGTAAAAAATCCTCACTGTGAGTTCATCACAAACAAAGCAAAAAAACAAAAAAACTTTATGGAGTCTAGACATTCATTAACTTCTGGGAGCAAGCTGTGCTTTGATATGGAAAAAAGAAACAACTGCAGAGTTTGTCTTGGTCATTAAAGAGTTACAAGAGTTTGTATCTAGGAGTCGTCCGTATGTCGGATGACCGTAACCCGGGGACTACCTGTACTGACTTTCATAAAGTTGGTATTTGTGTAAATATAGAAGACAACACAACCTATGTGCCATTGTTGGGCCCTGCAATTGACTGAGCACTGGAGGATGAGACGGAGATGGGGAAGAGGGGATCCAACTGGCTTTGTGGGGTGGAATTTATATATATACATACTGTATATTATAAAATGTAATACCTTTTGCCAGGGTTTCCTGAAATCCATATATTATTTCTTGGGTTCCCCAGTGGTATGAAGATTGAGTAAGACCAATCTAGACAAAATACCAAGCTTCAACATCTTGCCAAGATGAGTAAGGTCCTGCTGTAGCTAAGCCTTACATTCTGACCTTCAACTGTGAAATGCAAAACCTCCCCTGGACCTCTTCCGGAAATGTCAAATGCAAAACCTCGTCTGGACACCATTGATCTGGCATTTTATGTGTTGAATTTTTCCAGTTTATTATATTTTATTCAGTATTATAAGCCTTACAGGTTCATCTCACGGCACCACCACATTTGTTATCTGTATGACCAGTATATTCAGTACAGTTAAGGATTTGTGGTAATACATTTAAAAGATGCTAAGAATGCAAGACTTTTTATTACTGTTATTTCTAGTAGTCAACAAGAGCCCAACCGGCCCTGGTTTTCACTAAAATATATGTGAGGAATTGAATTCCTCTCTCCTGTTGGTTTTATGTGGACCAAAATGTGGCAACCCTAAAAAAGCTTGCTTATGGAAGAATGGCATCATGGGTGCAACTGGGGTGGCAAACACATGGAAATGTGTTACCTGTGTTATCCTTTGCCACTCCTTGGTACACATCAACAATTTGCTATGCGCCCAGGAGCAGCCAACCACTCAGTCTTTCATTGTAGCTATAAAAGTTCCCTAAATCTCTTCCTGAAAAACTGAGAATCCCTCATGCTGATTGCTCTCAGTATGAAAACAGCAATTTGAAAAGCCAAGTTAGAGTTCCAATATAAAATCCCTGCCATGTGCATTCCTATCTGTAAATCAATAAGGTAAGTGCATTGTATTAAGGCAGATGGGTGAAGAGTCATGCTGGTGCTCTGATTTGGAGCTAAAGATAGCATTTTACATTCTGATCCAGGTTGGCACCCTGCAGAGGTAATATATTCACTGATCCAGCTTGTTCTTCATGTCTATGTTCTTGCTTCACAATCTGTGTGACAAATTTGCCTTAAATCTCATTCCAAACATTCACCCTAACCACCTACTGGGGAACAAACAAGCAGCATGCCTATTTATGCTATAGATACACATTGTATTCCTGGATAGGACTTTTTTTTTTCACATATCGGAGAAGCATTGAATATTAACGCTCAATATAGCCTGATTATTTTAAACAGGAAGCCCTATGCCAAATCAAATGTAAATATATATTGAGATTTATTTCATTCTGTTGCAAAAATGCCTGTATAGCTCCCATTTTAATACTAAGCCATGTCTGATTTGCAATTTACATGCAGCTTTTGCATAGTTATACTCAGACGCAGCAGTCCTGACTTAAAATACTATCTTAATATCCACAGTGCAAATCTCCTGATTATACTTGGCACCGGCGTGATTCATTGGATGCATTAATTCACTGGGATTAATTTCCTGACAATTGTCAAGTAAAAACCATAATTCTAAATTGTCTCCAACTGGGATGGGCTAAATTACTCCTTATCTATTGGAGCCTAGCAAGAGTTTTAGGTTTTATCTGCGGTATGAAATGCTACAGCTATTCATGCTAAAAGCATTTGAATTTATTATAAAACTATTTGATACATTTGAAGCAGAAGCAAAAAGTGCAGGGATTGCCTATTGCAGCCTGTTAGATTCCAAGAGGAATATTTATAAAGTAGTAAAGCCGACATTTAGCAAACATTCGCTGGTGAATCTTCTAAGTGAGTGTGTTTTCATTGACAGTGATTGACCACCAGAGAACCTTGAATGGAAGTCACACTCACTGTTTAATAAATATTAAACATTTTAGAATTCAACCTGTTTCTTATTTGTTTATATTTTGGATAGAATGAAGCAGTTTTACAACCACTGTTAGGTGCTGTCTCTGCTCCCATTAGGAATGGTGGTCATGTTTGTAAGAAGTTGAGTTTTAACAAATGTTTTGTTCAGCACCAATTTAAACCTATGGAGGTTTCAGGGGCAGCAAAGTGCCTTTGGGTGCTACATATAGCATCCAAAAAAAAAAAAAAATTAAGCCAGCACTGATGATTCTTACTGCATGTCAAATAACAAATGGTCCCATTTGTTCCAATGTTAACCAAACTCCCAATCTGAACTTTTCCTGTTCATTGCACAACTTGAGACATTTGTGCACTTTGGTGATTACCAATTTAGCATTAAAACCAATGTGATCAATTTTGTGACTGTTCATCTGCAGGTAATATGCCTTTGAAAGCCTGTTAGTTGCATCATATCTCAAATATATATATATTAAGATTATTACAGTGGGCATAAAATAAAATAATGATTTTCAATCTGATATCATCTATCTATCTATCTATCTATCTATCTATCTATCGATCTATTTATTTATCCCATATCTATCTATCTATCTATCTATCTATCTATCTATCTATCTATCTATCCCATATATATCTATCTATCTTTCTATCTATCTATCTATCTATCTATCCCAAATATCTATCTATCTTTCTATCTATCTATCTATCTATCTATCTATCTAGCTATTATCTATCTATCTATCTATCTATCCCATATATATCTATCTATCTTTCTATCTATCTATCTATCTATCTATCTTTGAGTCAGAATCCAGAATTTAATCCAATCTAACTCCATACAACATATACAGTTTTCCATTATAAGTTTGTAATGTTTTGAGCCCGTAGTTCTCAGTTTTATTTAGTAGCACAAGTTTGGAGACAAACAAGCAGATAATTGGACAGATCCTGAGATGGCATTATGTATAACAGGACATTCCTTCTCGCTAACCCGCCTGTTTGTCCTGCACTAACAAGCTCCCTTTGACTCCTTTGTGCATTGCATTTCTGCATGTGCAGAACACAATCGTATAATGATATCTCACTTAATCCTTATTTTCTCCGGTGAAAGCAATCGCACTTCCTCTAAATCCTCGAAAGCTGTGTTTTCCAGTCCACTGCTTATCCGACAAGTCTTCAGTTTTTCATATTTTCTGCTGTTCTCCGGCACATAAGCATGTTGACACATTCTGCAAACTAACTTTGCTGCTATCTGTGTATTTTTGGATTTGTCAAGCTTTAGGAAATTAATTGAACAAGATGTTTTCAAACCAATAACACGCTCGATTTGACTGGCATGGCTCTTGATGGAAGAAATTTGAGCTGGCCAGGGAAGGCCTCATATCCTGTATTGTACTGCTGATCAAAGACCCCATTGTGCAATGGAGTCCTGGGGAAGTGTCCCAGTTCCAAACTGAGATACATGTCTCATTCCAGTCTCACTCAGGTAAGGGTATCTCGGCTTACAACCCTCCAAAAAATGCATTTATATATCTGGTTAGACCGGTGTGCTTTATCCACTAATCCGCAAAACTGGCAGAAGCAGAACAGGCTGAATGAATTCATCACATCTGGTAATACATCTTCTTGGCTTTACGTCTTCACAACAGTAGTAACCTGTCCTGCTTCATAAACCAGAACAACATCATAATGAATTACTTGCCAGTGAAGACTGGGGATTATTTACTGGCAGCAATGGAAAGACAGTAATGAATTTCAGTTTTGAATAATATGGTAAATTTTACTACAATTACCAATATACATCAAGGAGTGTTGAAGTGAAAAGAAAACCTTTTCTTTGGCTTTTTAGGTAAACTGGAGAAGAGTTTGGGGTTGAATAGCTGTCTGTGTCTCTGTTAAGAAAATTCCCCAGAGGTGTCACTAATCTGTCACAAAGCTCACTTTTAAAATGAAGCAAAATCCTTTATCACTATCCACTCCAAATCTCCTGGAAGTCCCCAGTTCTGGAATGGTTGCCCTGAAAAACAAACATGGCGAAACTTGTGTTGATTAGCTAAACTCTTTTTTTATTGTTCTAGGTTTCTAGCTAATATACATTAGCTATTATACAAAAATACATATTATACACTAAATACATTTGTAAAGCTTTAATTAAAACAATTTTTTTTGTGGAAATAAGTAAAAACAAGGAAACATGCCAATTATTTATGTTACATTAGCTTCCTTTTTATGTAGGCCAAGTACATTTTCTGCAATTACAGAAATGCCTGTTGATCAGAATTTTAATGTCTTTGTAACTTCCTTTGCACCAAACAAAATGTTAAACATGTTTTGAGCCTCCATAAAGTACAGTGAGTTAGAGATATAATTGTACCACAGGAACTTGTTACCACCAGGATTCCCAGATGCAAAAATAAAACCTTTAAAAAGGAAACAAATACAACTGATTAGTGATAAGAAAACTTGCTCAATTTTGATTCCATTCTGTCAAAATTACATGAACATTCTACTACAATTTGAGTTTGATCTAATTTGCAGTAAAGCTATAGACTGTAAAGGAAAACTTCGAATTAGCAGTAAATTGAATTTGTGTGTGCACTTTTAATGCAAATGTCAATATGATCACAGTGAACAGTAAACAGTCATTTTCAATTCGAATTTCAGTGGCTCATTCCTAGCAGTCGTCACATCTAAAGCTGCATACACACATGCAATTATTGTCGTTGCAAAGGATCTTTCCCGGGCCTTTCCAACAACTAAGGACTTCACGATGCATGAACGAGTGCTGTACATACAACGCCGTTCTGCTCTATGGAGAGGGAGAAGGATGGAGCGGCACCCCGCTGTGCGCTCTTACCCTTCACTTGCATTAGGATCGTCTGTCGTCCATCGTCCGTGGATCCGCCAGGACGGTCGTTCGGATGATGGACGACGGGTGCTGTACACACGCCAGATTCTCATCCGATATCAGCCCTGAGCCGATTATCGTGCGAGAACCATTGGACATGTGTACGTAGCTTAAGTTATCACATCTGCGGTAAGCAGTTATATATAACAAGGTCAGTTTAACGGATACCAATGATCATTTTAGCCATCTGTAGAAGTGACATTTTTAAGGGAGGCATTCTTCCTGGTGACCCCCACATTAATGCACTGTGAGCTCTGGATATAGCAATTATAAAAGGGGTTCCCTGACCACCTAAACGTTTATTTAAAGGGTTCCCCCATGTTAAGAAGGTATTAGATATTGTTAGCTTCCAATAATTCTTTCCATGATAGTTTGATACTAGGATATTTACACTTTCTTCTGCCAGTTTGTAGCTTGGACATGTTGAGGACAGAGAGTCTGATATTCTTGTTTCTGGAGTATTGTATCAGTTCTCAGGAACATATAGTATTAGTAAGATTTTGTTGATCAAGGTTGCAAATTGAAAGCCTTTTAATCCCAAGTTTGGTAAATTGTTTCCCTGAATCTTAAATTTCCTCATTCCACTGCATTATCAGTTTAATCAGCTTTCAGATTAAATGTATAAGGTAACGTTATATTCGTCCTCATGATTGAAAATTTCCTGGTGATTGCTAGCGGGTAGAAAATTGAATACACTTTAAAGTTTTACATCATTGATTGTCAGATTTCAGTTTTTATGGCCACTTTCAAAGTAATGAAAATAACTAATAATCAGATTCTGTGTATTCTGTTTCTGTATTGTAAGTCTGATTTGGATGTAGCTGGATGTTATGCAGAGCAGCAACGGGAAATATGCAGACCGGCTAGATAGCAATCAAATGCTCAGACCCAAACTCCAGACATAGCAACAGTCACTGAACTGAGCAGCACCTTGTACCTCCAATGGATAGACAAAATAGTGAAAAGTAGAGAAGAGTGCATAATAAAGTAATCAATGAGCCCTTATTCATAGTCCTGTTGGTCTGTCAATCAGTTTGTCATTGCTTTTAACAATACCATTGGCTACATTTTCTTTGACTACTTTTTGACATTTCCTGTAGTGTCAGAGGACCACCAAGTCACAACCACTTCTCCCTATTTGACATCAGCAGAGCCAAATTTCACTGCCTGGGAAACCTCAAGTGATCTGGAACTACTGCTAGTAAGACTAAGTGCACAGATTCCAGTACTAAGTACACCAGGGGTGCCCAAACTTTTTTGGCTTGCAAGCTACTTCTAAAATGACAAAATGATCTTAATACCAACTTGGACTTAATAACTCCTGTGCGCGGTAGATTTTATTTTGAAAGGCAGGGCTCCGCGATCTACTCTCATTGCCTTTGCGATCTACCGGTAGATTCACCCGTTGGGCACCCCTGATGTACACCCATGGTTTAAAAATAGTATTACACCGCGTCTCAGTCTGCCATGCATTTGCTGAATATTTTTATAGAGTGATTTATTCTTTGAAATTATTTTTATTTCTCCTTTGTTTTTTATGTTTATTGCAGAAGATATGATGACGTACTGTTATTTGTTTATCCCCCCACCCCCACCTTACATCCCCTCTACTGTTGTTCAAACCTACATTGAAATCTTTGCAACTAAAATTATTTTTTTTAGCTATGAAGCTAAGATTTGAAGTAAAGTTATTCTCTCGTGAGAATTCTGTCTGCACTGTACAGATTTATAATTACTACTGACATTTTGTAGTTGTTGTGTTTACCATCTGTAAAAATGGCAGAACACAACAGGCTTGTACATATATATGACCAGGTGAAGGATTACTGCTATGCAGACAATACCATTCAATGGTCAATGAAAAAGTGGTTTCAGTAACTGGGGTGACTTAGGACCGTTTCAGACACAGGGTGAGCTGCAACGGTCTGTCACAAGCCCAACCATAGTCCCATCCTCTCTTAATCAACTGAATAGAAGCAGTTGGGACTCTTCTTTTGCATGTGGCTGCAGCAGATACCGGCGTGCTTTGCAAATACAAAATGTCCTTTAGCCAGAAGATTTGTACCACTGCCAGAGCTGCAGCAGCATGCAAATCTTACTGCCCACAATGTGTATTGCCCCTCGTAGCCGCACAGCAGTAGTTTTCCATGGAGCCAGGAGCTGCCAGCCATGCAGTTTGACCCTAAAAGGTCCCTATTGGCTATTCCCACACAACAATACTGGTGCCTGTTTGGGACACAAAGAAAATTTAAACCATATAAATATGAGCAAGCAACATAACGAGGTCTTCCATAAGGTCTCAGGGAGCTTCCAAAGTCTTCCTCGGTTTTAATACTGATATTGTGCTGGTTATTGATGGTGAGCAGTCAAACAAACAAAAATCCCAAAGTCAACTTGCCACTGTCGGTGTCTTGACTCCAAGTTTATGCTTCATGAGTTCCCATAAAAAATATTACAGTGGGGCCTGTCAGTGTGTGACCTTTCTGTAGCTTTTTACTGTAAAAATTTAAAGTTGTTGCCCTACCTGCACCATGGTTAAGGCATGTCTCCTCCTTCTTATTATCAGTCTTTTATTGAGGTTCATTGACTGTAGAAGTAAAATTGTATCTAAACACATATGTGAAAATATAATATATTGCAGTTTATTGATCCTTAAATGAGGTGGGAAGCGAGGTTTTTACAACATTATATTGAGAAAAACTCATGGGGAAAGAAAACTAATGCAGCCAGCGTCTAAATACGATATTTAATTAGTATTATCAGAACAGTTACGTTAGTGAGTCTGTTGCTGCCAACAACAGAATTATTAAAGAGATTACTCACATGCTTGTAGTACTGCTTGCCCGATTGGAATAAAGGAGCAGAGATGGAGGGACAACACGCTGGTGTGGCTAGTGAGTGACTTCTTTTAGCAATTCTGTTGCTAGCATGTTGCTCTCAATGGCAAATTGCTAGTGTGACTTTGCCCTTAAAGATCCATAAAATTATTATACCTATGAGCCATGAGCCTGTGCAATGGAATATATGCACCGTAAACATAACATATAGTTAGAGAGACATTAGAGCGTTGTTCACCTGTCAGTAGCAATTTGTGTGAATGTGAAAATGTCTTTTGGCTGATCCTGATGTGTGATACAACTATAAAGGAATATATATACTTGAGAATAAAGCCGATCTGGTAAGAAAAAACCTCATTTGTATGACATTTTTTTTCTTAAATCTGGTTTCCATGGATTACTGGTCTTTGCTTTCTCTTATTAAACCCACCCATATGACACAAATTGGCATTACTAAAACCAAATTTGTACAGACATTTTTTTTTATTCTCCATCTTATTATTGAAGGATCTACACATGTTTCGAAACATTCTATGATGATAGAATCAGGTTGACTTGATTACAAGCGTTATTATAAATACTGGCGGTATGGAGGGTGGTGGGGTCTGAGAGGGGGTCTGTACTGAGGGGTTCAGACACTCATTATAATAGAATAAGCTTCTTGGATGAGTAATGAAGCGTATTACAAAATAAACCCAGTTTAGTGTGAATCCAGCTATGTGCAGATATTCGATAACAGTTGTTTTTAATTTCTGTTTCTTGATGAATGTGCAGTCCCAATGCTCGGCAGACCACTGGATAGACTACAGATGTGATTGTAAAGACATTGTGGCTTTATCAACTGATTACTGGATCTGTACACATGATCAACAATAATTGACAAATGAATCCACCAGCCTAGATATCTTTTCATCTATGGACAGTTTTTGAATGAACACACATTTGACAATTGATTGGGAATCATTTATTTTTAACAACATTTATCTTGCATCTGTATGACCCTAACTAGTATCTGGTATTATGACATGAATAAAATGAGACACAATGTTGCTGCTCCTGAGCTCCATCGTGTGACCTTACACCTTGGTGAAGATCACACGGATCACATGGAGACACAATGGTACACAATATTGGAGACTTCTGAGATTCAGGTGTCTGAACCCAAGCAGACCCTGTCTTGTAGGCAAAAGCAAGAAGCACAACTTGCATATTTAAAAAAGTCTAATAATTCTTATGTTGACGTTAGATTTTCTGTAATTAGGCTTAGCCTACGTACACACATGCAATAATTATCGTTAGAAAATGAACGATTATTCACAATTATTTTGAACGATTGTATAGTGCATGATTCTGTACATGGAGTTACGATTCGATCATTCAAAAATAATCCACCAATAATGTACACACACTAGATAGGATTGTTTTAACAATGCAGGAAGTAATGTGTACTGGTGAAAGTCCACCGCGGAAACATCCAACGACCGTCGCTCAATAAGATCTGCCAGGACAGTCGTTCGTTTCCAGTGACATTCCTCGTCCATATTCGTCGTTGGCCAGTGGTTGTTCACTTTTGTTAACGATTATTGGATGATCGGATTAATTATTTGATATTAATCATTTGCTTCCATCAATATTAATTACACGTGTCAAACCGTAAAGATGCATCTCAGGGCTCTAAGGACAGGATATCTAAGAAGCTTTTAAATGTTGGCTTTCTCAAGCTAGCATGTTTGTATTTGTACATGTTATGTAAATAAAAAGAGGAAGGTGAAAAATGAAACTGTGCAAACAAATACCACTATTGTAATTTTTTAGGCAAGATCTGCCAGATCAATGATAGCCGTCAAATGGCAACCGGAAAAAATAGTAGTCATAAAATTGGCCAATCCAGTTTTTAGATGTGTGGACTAGGCAACTGCCATTGCATGTCCATTGGGTTTGCATCCAAAGACGTTAACAATACAATGCTGTATCAGGTTGCCTTCAAATCTGTCTAACAGCCAGAGTCTATGCTTATAATATTTAAAACCCAACTACAGGATTTCTGTAAATAGTGGAAACAACCAACTCCCCCTTCTTGCTGTGCTCTTTCTATCCTGTATGTTTTCATATATTATATACCCTAAAAATGCTTGCTATCCTTAATTATATATTTGCATTCTCCTGATTCCACTTCTCAAACACTCGCCAGTGATAGAAGTAAAATAAAATACACAAGTCATTAAATTGAGATGCATGCCTCCATTCTGGGACTTTCAGGGAAATATAGGTGTTGCACCAAGCTTTGCTGTAGTCGATGTTGACTGGAGAAGGTGAGAAAATAGACCGGCGCTGCTATTATTCAGCCAAGAAGGCATTTAAAAGCACCTAATGAGCTGAGGCTGGATTTGTGCTTTTAGGTATACAAAGCAGATGCTGTGTAAGCAGTTTTCTTTTTTGTATCCATTAAATTCCTCTAATATTGTCCTAGAATCAAAAATTGTGAGTTTTTCTTCTATGTTCGGGATTGCGCTTTGCTTTGTTGAATAAAGACCAAGCTATGCTAATGTGATTTCTTTTCCCAGCTGTTGCTTCTAAAGTTTGGAAAATTGCTCAGCATATGTTTTCATGCTGCTCTTCACAGCAAACGTGTTGGCTGAAACCTGCAAGATAATAAATGGTGCCCATTGTATTCTCTTCAGCCATGGCAGATAAGGTGCTTACACACTTCCAATTTTTATCGTTCCAATCGAACGACGAACGATCGATTGGGCAAAAAATCGTTCGTAAAAAAGTAACCAACGACGCCGACGAACGAGGAAAGTCGCTGGAAACGAACGACCGGACCGACGGATCGGATTGGGCGACGATCGTTGAACATCGTTCGTGTGTACGGTCGTTCGTTGATCGTCCATGGTCTGAGCATGCGTGATGAACGAAAGTCCGTTCACTTTCCCGTCGTGCACATAGTTCCTCTATCGCTCAAACGATCGTATCTATTGTGTGTACAATATCTACGAACGATCGTGTCGTTAACTCTATGTGCAGGATCGGTGCTATACGATCGTTCATATATATCGTGCATGAACGTTCGTCGTTCGTTTTCCAACGATAATAATTGGAAGTGTGTATGTAGCTATAGTCTCTAACATTTGCAAGCTTAAAATGTGATGTGTATGTGTGCCTTAAAGGAGACCTATCATCAAAAATGAAATTCTGGGGGATAGGGCTACATGCTTACTTACATTTGTAACTATTGTTATTTTTTGTGTACTTTGTTTTCCAATACTTACATAAAAGGAATAACCCCCCTATGGGGAATCTTGCTTTGGCTTGAAAGATTGAGGGATAATCCTAAAGCCTTCTGGAATACCTTTATCACATATCCCTGGAGGTTCGAGGATTCTACAAGGGACATGGCAGAAGCACCCAATCCCATTATGCACACCTGCAAGATTGTCCTTTACATTTGTGGAACTTAATGATGCAGCACCCAATCTTGTGCATGTGCAGAACCCCTACATCCTTTTTCGGAGACCAGATGTGGGTAAAGGGTCCTGTCCTTTAATATTGGGGCCTATAAAGTCTTAGGGAGGCCTTGAAGCCTTTGAAGGCTAGTGCAGTTTTAGAGTATTCCCCAAGCATGATATTTATAGAATGTGTAAGACCAACTTTAAAGTATAACCACTGAGCCAACGGGGGGCAGAAGGGTTGGCTCAGTGGTTAGCACCCTGGCCTTTGCAACACTAGGTCACCAGTTCAAATCTCAGCCAGGACACTACCAGCAAGGAGTTTGTATGTTCCCCCTATGTTTTAGCTGGGTTCCCCCCATCCCAAAAAACATGCAGTTAGGTTAATCGGCTTTCCCTCAAAAATTGTCCTTAGACTACGTTAATGACATTGGACATTAGATTGTGAGCCCCTTTTGGTGACAGCTAGTAACAGGATTATGGACTTTGTAAAGCACTGTGTAATATGTTGGTGCTATATAAATACTGGATAAAAATCATACTGTATAATGTTGCCTTCAAAGCCATGACACAATATTTAGCAATATTTAGCATTATTACGTTATTATTATTATTATGTGCGCGTCATGTCTAAAAAATGATCAGAATTTTAGATAAAGGAAACTGTGGAAACTCACACACGTTATATGGAATAGAATGAAAACAGATCAACTCTGACTGCTAGAAATGTGGTTAGTTAGTTTGAGAATTTGTTGTTAAGCTTCTGTACTTCACTCCTTGAAGAGTTTTAAGCCTCCACTATTTTTTTATTATTATATCAGATGTGTCAAACTCAGATGAGTACCTATTCGGTAAGCAGATTTTTTAATGGGATGCATTATATCTATCGACTTCTACACTCTTGGACAAAAAAAATCAAAACACATCATCTCCTTGGTGACTGACATTTTCATTTTTAAACTTTTATATTTAATAAATGCTTTTTCATAAGCAATTTTTGCAACTTGCAAAATTTCTTGTTGTTTTGCAAATTTACTGATATATTAAACTGCAGGGTTCAAATCGTTTCACCGATGAGCTATAGAACAATTTGATTAGTTGTAAATTCCTAAACTCTGCAGGGGCTACAAGCATGAAATAACATATGCCCAAAAAACACGAGTTTATTATTCTGTACTGAAAGTATACAACAATTCCCTAGGACTCAATCTATTTATTCAGCAAGTATACTAATCAAATTATTTCAACAAGCAGGTTAAACACATAGGATTTTGTTCCACACAGATATATTTGAAGCCACACTGATGCATCAAGAAACCTCTGCAAAGTAAGGTCCCTAACCCAAAACCAGCTTCTAGCCTGCAAAATATATTGAACAATAAAAAATTCAGGTTTTCCCCTGGGGCAGTGCCTAAAAGTGGACCTGTTGGCAGGTTATGGAATATCATGTATTTGCATATTCATTGCAAGTGGAAAGTGAGCAAATATCACACTGATATGTAGCTGCAGGCATTGTGGTGGAATTACTTCTCACAGTGGTAGCACCAAAGTCCTTCAATATGTCCTCCAAGCCAGTACAATTTTAAAAAACATAAAAATCTCCATTACACAAAGTATTTTATTTAAGTGTAGCAAAAATGTTTTAGAACATAGACTTTAAGTGCTTCAGATTTAGTCAATATTGCTACAGAAAGCTTTTCCTATCCTCAGCATTTGATTGCCAGTGGTCATTAACATCTAGACCAAACTTAGCAGTCTCAAATAAAATGTACCAAGAAATTTTCTAATATTAAGAAAAAGTTAGCTTGCAATAAGTGAATTTAATGTTAGTTCAAAAATGAATTTTATAATGATACAAACTCGTAAGTAACATAGATTTTTGTCTTCCGACAACAGACCAATATTAACTGATGCCCAGAAAACCAACAGAAGAAACATTCTCAAATTAAATTTACTGCCCACACGAACATGTGAATGTAGTGGGATGAACAGTAAGTTCTTGGAAGAAGTATTCAAGGTCCTGTTTGTTTTAGAATGGAAAAAAGAAATTGCTGGTTTCAATGATCCGAATATATTAATGCCTGGCAAAAAAATTACTTAACGGTCATTTTCCCCATGAAAGCCTAAAGCGTACCTAAACTCAGAAATTTCACTTTACATAAAAGGGTAGGCAACCCTTTTATGTGAGGTCAAAATTAAATTGTAGGCGATCGAGAATGAATTGAAGTGCAAAGCCTACTTCAATACCTATATCACCCATCCCGGGAGGCTCTTGGGTGCTCCTTCTGTGCATGCGCAGTGAGATCGGCAAGTTTTTTATCCACCCTACATCACCTGATCTTGCGCCTGGGTCAGGTGACGAAGGACAAAAAACCTGGAAGAAGACACTAAGATGGCGGTGCCCGGGGTGCCAGCTCTGGAACGGATGCCAGGAAGACGCTGCACCCCATGCAGGACACTCCCAGATGGATCGGACTGCCCTGCGAGATTGAAGGTAAGTGTATTTGTGTAAGTGTAGTTTAGTTCCTCTTTAATGGGGGCGATCCTTTACACCATTCTTTGTATTTACCTATCCTTAGTTATTTGTATGAACTTCTTGTATACTAATAGATGTGATTATTGCCAAAACAAACAAAACATCTTTCTTTCATTTCTTTTGAAACTATTGCTTATTAGATTCTCAATTTACGGTGGCAACACCTAAGAATTAGGAGGTAGTTGGTTTTTCCCTCACCATTTTGAATACCATAACATTATAGGAAAAATAAGTGATCTTTCCACCCTTACTTTACGGATAAAGAATAAGCAAATTGCCCCTCTTACTTTATTCTCTCTCCTTGCAGCATGCCTTGTGTGGCTATAAAATTTAATTTTTCTAGGGCTTCTCAGTAGATTGGGATAGAAGTTGAGATATGTTCTGCCTAGGTTAGTCCTTTTTTCTATACACACTTCCATTCTATTCCCTAAACCTATTGTTACCTATGCATTGTTATCCAAATGTTTGGAAGACCCTAAACTAGTGTGATTTGTTGGGGCCAAATTTTGCAATGCCTGCACATATACACATATTTATCCGTATGAAGACCCTGTCATTGATCGACCAAAAATGGACTCAACTTTTCTGATGTGGGTTGACACACAAATAATTTGTGTATAAATAAGTGGTGTCAGCCCCACCCATTGTATTCTACTAATCTACTCAACCACTCCCTCTGTCCCTCTTTCCCTCCCTCTCTGTCTTTTTTCCACAGCAAAGAGTTGATGTTAAGATTTCAAGATTCTGGACTTCTTCCAAGTCCAACTGGCATGTTTTGCATTTTACCAAAATACGCCCAATGGGATAATAAAAATAATAAAAAGACAACAAACGAAAAAGTTCATTGTTAGGGTTTTCATAAACTTTAAACAGTCTATAAGGAGTTTATGTAAACTAATATATGATGGATTTCAATCTGTGCAGAAGAACCCTCTGTTCAGTTACTTATCCAAATTTCATTTTGAAATTTCCAGACAGAAGACAAAATACCCAAGGAAGTTTATTTTCTACATTTAAAATTGATAAATTCAGTTTTTATTGTATTTTCCAAAAGAAAAAAAAACATTTAGGCTAATCTTTGAATTTTAACTGTAGGTTAACACCATCATTAATAAATGATGGCCTAAGCCCCATGTCAAATCACCCAGCACCAAAACGACTCTCTCTCTCTCTCTCTCTGATGTTCCCTGAATTAGCAGTCTCTGTTATATTTACTTTAAATCCTTAATCCCCAGTTATATTCTGTGCTTCTAGAAATCATTCAGCTTTTTCTTAAAGCAATCTATAGTAGTTGCTGAAATTAAAGTTACCGCTACCATCTCCAGTGACTCTGAGCCTAGCTCTCTTGCTTATTTACAATTTGAAGCATCTGAGATGTCAGGATGTTTATGGACGGCTGTGTCCACTGCTGCACACTGTGGTTGCACCCACCGGGAGCTACGTCATTGCTATGTCCATACAGAACTGTACCAAAATACAAAAGTACAATTTAAAGGATGGCTAGATATATACTTTTCCAAAATTATAAGTGCTACATTCCAAACTAATAAAGTCACCAGATACAAAAGATGTGTGTCAATATCTAAGAGTATTATTTGTGTTCAGAAATGAGTAAGTAAATATATTGTTAAAGATAGTAAGAATCTGTCATTTATTATTATTTGTGAATACCAATTAGAACTATTGTACTTGTAGGTCTCTATACTGATTCCTGAGGAAGCGGAAAAAATCTGCGAAACGCGTCAAATTTGATGTTTTGGGAGACTATGTACTTTTGACTTTTTGAGGGTGTTGTGCGTGGAGTTTTTTTTTTTTTAGCAATGATATGTTAGAAACTAATATCCATTTTATAAAAGTTAGATTTTTTGTAAATAAGTGCCTAAAAAGTCCCTCTTCTATTACTAGAGTAACTGGCTTTAGTATTTGTTCCATGTGCTTTACCCATTCGTTATGTTTTGGTATTGGTTACGGTTCGTTGATTTTGTTGATCTGACTCTTCTGTTTGGAAAAATGGAAAATGGTGGAGTGGCAGAATATGTTTGTATTTGATATGGCATTAATTCAGTTGATTGTGCTTTTGTATCTTTATTTCTGCCAATAAAGAAATATTAAAAAAAAGTCCCTCTTTTTGCTCTATATTTTAAAATATAAAAGTAGTCCAGCCTGGGTGGCAACCATAACAGAATTTCCAAATGAAAAAAAAGGTACAAAAAAAAAGACTAAAGATCAGTAAGCTACAATATATCACTGTATATACTGGAGTATAAACCCCAGATTTTTTGTCCTTAAAAATTCCATTTGAAAATTGGGTCACAATAAGAGAGAGCACTGTGTCTTCATGAAAAGTGTATAAGAAAATAAAACCATCTTGTTGTCTTAGACATTATTGGAGTTTGTTACACATATTACATGAGAATGCAGTGTCATCTACTGGCAGCAAACAACAATGCACAAAAGATCAATTTTTGTACAAAAATCTGTACTTTTTTTTAAATATTCGGATTGGTTTGAATTTATATTTGGATCTATTTTTATTTGAGCATACAGGGTATATTTTCTTTATGGTTTAATTGTGATTTTATGCCAAGAAAAACAGACTATGCTGATGTGTTCTATGAAGGTGCCCCCCTGCGTCCTCCGTAATAGAAAACAATATCATTACTAATTCTAGATTTTCTAAACCTAGCATCTGATGAAAGTTGAAGTCACAAAGAGTGTATGTAACTCTGTTATTGTGTGACTAAAGGTACATTTTGGGGTTCTCCCCCCACTTTATTAACATACTAATACAATTATTATTGTTAGCACTTTAGGGAAGTTATGCAAATACCAAAATGCGTTAAGGGTCTGCTTACCATGCTGCAGATTCCAATGCACACTCTGAAAAGCCCCACTGTGTGCTGTAAATCAGAATATTCCATTTCAGTACAGGAAAGGAGCAAGACTGAAAGTAAGGCTGAACTTAAGCTTTAAAATTTTGGAGCTTTGCCCTGTGAGTATCTGTTTCAAACTGTTATATAATGGGAAAGTAATTTACATAAAATGTCCTCGACTTCCAATAGTAATCCTTTTTTATTCTCTGCTACAATAATTTAAATGTAAATGACATCTTTCAATTGCTGTTCGATGAGGACTAGTACATCCCTTCTAGAAACTTGTCGAAGCAGTTAAGCACATTTCATACATTTTATGTATATTGATTTTTATGATAATGGTCTGTTTAAATTACCTAGCATTTTACTTTAGTGTACTTTACTGCTGACCCATCAATGGCCGAATCTCTAAGGGTGGGAAATCAATAGCGCCATCCAATGACCCACCTAATCAGTGATATCTGAGTGATGGAAAGCAATATTTCATGAGGTTGTTTCATGTAAGCTATGCTTGGAAATAGAGGAACTTATGCTGTTCTTCTGACCCCCTCACCAAATTTATGAGAACCTGCTCCCCAAAAAAATCGGGGTTCTTCAGTTCATATGGGATTATTAGCTAGGATTTTGTGGGTAAAGTCTACCAATAGCTTTGCAGAAAGAAATGCCCCAATCTTTTTTTTATTATTACAGGTAATCCCCAAATTAAGGATATCTGACATGCGGACGAACCCTGGCTATGAACGGGGCTTCCCTGCTCGCTCGTGTGCAGGACAGAGGCTTGATGGGGTGCAGGGGGTCAATTCACTGCCTGCCCACCATGCCCCCGTCCCGCAGCTGCTGCTCCTGATTGGACAGAGACTGGATGTGGCGGAGGGGGGCGTTTCGCTGCCCGCCCACCACACAGCTTTGCAGTCGAGGTGACTGTGTGGTGGGCAGGTGGTGAACCGCCCCTCTCTGCCCCTATTCATTCTCAATAGGAAGCCTGCTTGTACTGTACATACATAGCAGGAAGTTGTCTCTCTTCAGAATAGTACACTAGACGTGCTGATGGGTGGTGCCTTCCTGCTGTGATAGTGTGTACTGTGCAGAAGAGCTCATCTTCACACTCTTCCTCCACTTCATCAACTCCATCAACCAAATGTTTAAGCATTTACTGTGCATGTGCAGAAAGGTAAAAATAAATAACATGTTGGGACAAACATCTGTTCTAATTGCATTTATTAAAATAATGTACCTGTTCTGACTTACATACAAATTCAACTTAAGAACAAACCTACAGTCCCTATCTCGTGTGTAACCCGGGGACTCCCTGTATTTTATTATTTGTAAGGCATCTTGGAAGGATGTGTGGTGTTAAGTCCTCTTTCATAGTTAGGCTGAACTCCATGCAGAAATAAAATAAAAAGATTCTGCTTTGCATTGAATAATACACCAACAAATTAATTTTTAACATGTAAGAAGTCCCTCAATTTGACCTGGTTAGTTTAGCGTTTTTCATTGCTTGTATAGCAGAGATTAGAATGCAGAAGAAGCCAGACATTTGTGCTGTAGTTCTCATGTGCCAACAGGGATCACACTCATAACAGATAAGAACAGAGAGATGAGAGATGAGCTCATCAGTCTATACTGCCCTACTGCTATCTAGGATGGGGGAAGGACTAGTGGTATTTTACTGCTGTTTACCACCCTCGGGACCTCCCGTCAAACACTAGGAACCTGAGCCTTTGTAATTGGCACCAATTAAAGTCTATGAAGGCACTAGGGACAGCAAAAGATTCTGCACAAAGCTTCCAAAAAACTGTCCCTGTCAAATAAAGGATAGCAAACAGACTTATTTAGTCCAACGTAAACCAATAACAAACCTGCTTCCAAAAACACGAGTCTGATTAGCCAACAAGGAAATCTGACATTCCCTGGAGGGAATGCATAGACTGCTGTTGGAACACATGGACCTGAAACATTCTTACGAGGAAATGTCCAATCCCCAGTTTTTATAAATAGAACCCTTGGTGTCACTTAACTGTAACAGAGAAAAATCAGGTATTCTGCCCCTTGTGGTTGAGTAAATTTCAGGTCTTAATGGACAGACATACAATGCCAATAGTCCTGTGTTGGACAACCCTATGCAACACTTACCTCTTCCTCACACTTAAAGCACAGACGCCTCTCTCCTGTACAAGCGGACGGGTCTGAAGCTGGGCGTGCCTCTGTTTCCAAGCTTTATCAATTTCGTCCAATGCACTGGCCAATCAGGAAATAGTCACTTAACTATCCCTGGGTATTTGGCTAACTCAGACACAGCACTCAGTGTTTGGGCAACATGTCTCCATTGTGCTGTGGCCCTAGTTCTGTGAGCTAGTTCCTGTACACCTGTTGCTTAATTCAGTGTTTCCTCTGTCCAGGTCCTGCGTTAACACCTCGTTGTTGAGTTTGTTGGTTCCCAGCCAACTTCCCTGTGCTGTTCCAGTGTTCCTGTCTGCCTGTGTCACCTGTCCCTCCTGTTGCTTCCATTGTCTCCTGTGTTCCCTGTGCCCGCACTGGCCCCTGTGTCTTGACCCCTGGCTTGTGACCTGACCTCTCTTGCTTGCTGCCTGCCTCAACTCTGACCTTCCTTAACTGTTCTTCTGCTTTGTGATTTGGTACCGTGTTTTGCCCACCTTGGTGTGCCCAAGGACCGCGAACTGGCAGTATCCAGCGGCTCAACATCCTCACCATCAGAGGCTCTGGAGAAAACCTGGTTACGGCTTAGACTCTGCACCTTGGCCCTTCTCAGGGCTCACACCACCTCCCTGCAAGCCTTAGCGCCCACTAGTGGTCCTGTCTCTCTGTGTGTGACACCCTATCAGAGTTTAGCAGTCTTAGTATGACTATGGTAGAATCATATGTCTTGGCTGCACAAGATCTGCCCAAGACGGGGTTCAGAATTTTAGAGTCAGTTCATCCACTCCAGAGCAGCATATATAGAATGAAAGATAATCTAAACCATTAGATTAAACACTGAACTGTAACACTGAACAGTAATATATTGTAAATCGAAATTAAAAGTGAAGAAAAGTTGGGGTTTTAAAGTTGGCAAGCAACCTTGCATTTGAAATGAATAACTCAATATCGATTTAACAATAAACATATACATTATAAATACACTCATTTACAACTTGTAATAGGTCAGTCCCTATTGCAGATTCATAGGGTGCATGACCATGAGCTATACAGTACAAACCCTACATCTTTTAGATTTGCATGAAAATATAATTTCTCTGAACCCGACACGTTTCGCCTATTGGCTTTTTCAGGGGTATTATGAAAACCTTAAATAATTTAGAAGAAAGGTTGTGACTGGAAAAGAAAAAATCACATTAAAGGGACAGTCAAGAGTTCTGTTGCAGGTAAGTATCCTCCTTGGGATGATAATGGTAAAGTAGTCAGTGGAATAAGCAGGGCTGTGGGTGATCGTCTTTCATAGGGGTTAATCCTGGGTGGTAAAAGCAGGGCTGTGAGTAGCCATCTCTCAAGGATTAACCCTGGGTGGATACAGCCAGAGCTATATTATATAATTTACTGTAGTTTAGCAGTCCTTTTCTTTCCAGAGTTTTTTTCACCTGGTGGTTATACAAATAAAACCTTTCCTGTCCATTTATGTATGCAAACAATTCTCCACTGTATCTACAAGGGCAGCCATGCTTGATTTACAAACTGGGCTTTGAAAATGTCTGCCTTTGCCTATCCCCAAAACATTGATGACGGACAGGATTAGTAGTGTACACAATCCCTTTTTAATTCTTTGTGCTTTCTCTTAAGCTCACATCATGACAAGGACAATGACGTCACAATTTTGGCCAAGATTAAGTGTTTAAGCCTGAAAAGTTAAAATGAATGCAACTACCAGAGATATGCTGCAACAGATCATAATTTTGGTTTAGATCTCAACTTTATTCACAACTTAAAATTTGCACAAACAGCCCTCCATCTCTACTACTAATAGGATAACTGACCCAGAGCAGGTGAATGGGAAGCACATGGTATGCTGTACACTGAGCCAATGAAGACCCAGCCAGGTTCACAACAGTCATGGTGGCCATCTGGTCTTGTTTATTGATTTGTAGCAGCAAACCCTTGCAAGGCAAATTACGATTCTCTAAGTATACAAACGCCATCTGCGTCCGATTTGCAGAGTTGTTCAGTTACCTGAAAACTGGGCTAATGGTCAAAGAACATAGAAGAACCAAAGTTTGAGATTCACCTGGACAGAATTTGATTGGCTAATCCACCTTGTTTGCATACATTAATAAATAACGGAAAAAACCCTACTAAGTCCAACAAGGCTGCCAGTGCATGCATGGGGAAAATGGTGGGAAAACACAATGGAGTATACTTGGAGTCCACCAGCCTCAAGTTGTAGACTGGGATCCCCATTATACTCTGGATGCTGGAGGGCCAAGTCGCTGAAAAAGTGTTCATACAATGGAGTTATAGGCACTAAGGGAAGTAGGGGTATGGGGAGTCTAAGCCATCTATATTTAAACGCAAACTCTAGGCTGATATAAAAGACACATTTTAGGCTCTGAAATCATTAATATATTAATAAAGATACTTTTAATGAATGCAGTGTAAGTACCTGCAGGAAGCAGCACAAGGAGCCAACCGATTTATGAACATGCTGATAGAAAGAGAAGGCACATTGACAGAGAGATAAGCCCATCACTGTTCTGTTTCTCCTTTCACTGTCCAGTAACAGGCTAGAATGGGCCCTGGATGACCTGGATTCCGAGGAAATGGTTTGGACAAGCTTTGCAACTATGTTTGTAGAACACCACCTTAGTCTCAAGTCATGCAGCTTGGTCTACCAAGTTTTGTTTGCCCCAGAACTTTGCATCATGGTAGGTTATTCAGCCCCAGCCTGAGGAACTCAAGGCAAACTCTGAAGGAACCCTGATTGACAATATAATTGGTGTCTTGGGTACACTGCATGGATTTACTTTGTTTCATCTTTTGGTGTTATTATTAAAATGTCCCTAAATGACTGGGTGGACATTTTCTTCTTATTGAGAATCCTGTACATCCACAAGAATAAAAGGTTAATGCATTTCTATGCCTTTTTGTTTTCAGAGTGCATAATGCTTTTATAATTTTAGGATTAAAACATTATTTCTTGTCCTTGTGTATAATGGTTTTCATAGAAAAGACATTTCTTGATAAAATTGAATTCATTATATCTAATCCCCTCTGGAGAAGAAGCTTCCGATATTACTATGTGAAGACAAAAGTGCTTTCAGCCTAAGTACTTTGAGTGGAGTAATTTGGGAATGTGACGGCACTTTAGAGCATCCATGATCCATTCCGCTACACTGCAATGCCTTATAATGACTTGATATGACAAACAATTGTTAAATGTATATGAAAAAATATTTACAAAAATTGCAAAAGAAACCATGGCAGCTGCCTTCCAAATGGACTTAATGAACTTTGTACCATGGGAATAAGAAGCCTAAATGGCTAATAAAAGTTCTCAGTATGAGCTCAGGAACAAAGTGTTCCAACTATATATTATAACATTGTTACAGCTTAATAAGATGGTTTTTCATTAGCTGTTGTTGCATGTTGAGTAACTGGTATGGCTTGCATTAAAGTCATCATGGAAACTCTGATATGCTAAGGATACATAAGCATTGTTTTTCATCATATCTGCATTACAGTTGTACTAAATATGTGTTTGTGAGCACTTGCGTTTCAGAGATTTTTACAGTAACACAGGGGAAGTACACATTACTGTGAATGCATGGGCACTCTGGCCTTTGCAGCCCTGGGTCCTAGGTTCCAATCTGGGCCAGGACACTATCTGCATGGAGTTTGCAGGTTCTCCATGTCTTTTTGTGGGTTTCCTACGAGTAATCCGGTTTCCTCCCCATCCCAAAGACATATGACTATGGTAGGGACATTAGATTGTGAGCTCCTTTGAGGGACAGCTAGTGACATGACTATGGACTTTGTAAAGCACTGCATAATATGTTGGCGATATATAAATACTGTGTAATAATAATAAAACATGCACATATAAAGCTAATAATTGGCCCTGTCCAGATCCTTCAGGATCCGGTGAATGTTCTGTGTTTGCCAAACCTATGTTTACTTTGCCAAACTCTTAAACCTCAGCTGTGAGTCCTTTCTAGTAGTACATAAAGGGCAGTGTTTTCCATGGCTGATGGCTGGCAAGGGGTACAAATGCCCCTGGCGTCCCTCAGTTATTTGGACTGCTGCCCGCGGTGTTTTCATAACAACTGACTCACATCTTATGTTTACCTTGCCAATGAGCCCATTTTAGGGGAATCAGTGGCTTAAGCCTGCAGCTTAACACATTTTTATCAAAGCTCAGAGTTATTTGTTTCTTGTAGCGATGAACCCAAAGCCAATTTTGTCAATGATCAGTTTTTTAATCAGCCCAAATACAAACCAGCAGCCAAGGACTGATAAACTTCAGGATATTGATTTTTGTTCCTAATTAATTAAAGGAAATGTAAAAAGATAAACATTTAAAATCTGGGCTTATTAGTTTTATCCACATTCAGTATAGTTTTCAAAACTTTTTTGTATATGTCTCCATGTTTGTTTATTATAAATTGTACCTTTGTCTCTTGCTTTATGGCTGAACTTTCAGTAGATTTGGGTATGCTTGGGGTGACAGTAAGTGATGCACCTAGATGATGTTTAATTTTGCATGAAATCTCAATTTGTTAGCTGACACCAGACAAATATAACAAAATGCAAGTGTAATGGAAATGCAGCAATTCCTGCAAACATACCTTAGTCTTCTCCCACGCTTTATTTCTCAGGGGTTGCTTGTGGGGACAGTGAGTTGTTCTTGGTCCTTTACACTAGTATAGGCTGAGTACATTGGAGACAATGTTTTAATGCTACACTGATAGCAGGAGATCTCTGCAATATCTGTTCTTCGCAGCCCACTTCTTCCTGCGTCAGATGGATGCTAATTCTAAAGCTGCATACACATGTGCAATTATAGTAATTGTAAAGGATCTTTCACAATCCTTTCCAACGACTAAGTGCACTGCACGATGCATGAATATATTCTGTACATACAGCACCGTTTTGCTGTATGGAGAGGGGAGGGGGAGAATGACGGAGCAGCACCCCGCTGCATGTTCTCCCACTTCCCTTGCATTAGGATCGTTTGTCATCTATCGACCGTGGATTCGCCAGGACAGTCGCTCGGACGATGGACGTCGGGCACTGTACACAAGCGATCTCATCCGATATTGGCCCTGAGTCGATTATCGGGTGAGAACCATTGGATGTGTGTACATAGCTTAAGATATATTGTAAATGTTCTTCAGATCGGCCATATTCATCCATAAAAATGTTGCTAAGGGTTTCTTAAGTGGGGACCGGATACCTTCCATATTGACAGTGCCTGCATAGTTTTTGGGTCAATGCAACTTGGCAGAAATACACCAATTATATTTTTAGGTATCTCATAGGGTGACATTATGACCTTACTGAAATGGTTGTGCTTTTCCTTCCAATGTAAGGAAAATTTTGACTCTCGAAGAATAGCATTCAGGTTCCCCAAGACCTCAAAATTATTTTAAGGGTTTGCCGTGTAATAAAAAGTTGGAGAAAGGCTGCTTCAGATCATGATCAGATGTATAATCACTATGTCCAGAAAATGTTTAGCCATGGTTACCTTGTCCATACATGACAAATGTAATAAGTAAAACATGTGTTGCTTCTGAGATACAAATATATAAATTCATATAAATATAGAAATTAATCAGAAAAGTATTAAGCCAACCATTTATCCTAAAATGTAATAAAAGAAATGAACACAAATATTTGTTAATGTTTCTATGTAATCTGTCATGCCTCTGTCCAGTCTGATTCTCTAGATGGCTGTAAATAAAGAACAAGGTCTTTGCTGGGAACATGCTGGGATGCCCTATGGTATAGCACTGTGTCCTATAGGTATTTACCTTTTACTCATTTTCTTATATGAAAATTGTAGAAAAAAAAGTATAAAACAAAGGTAAAACTAATAACTAAATATTTATATGAGCTTGTTACATGTTAATGTAGTTTCAAAGGTTGTTTTCAATTTTTAAAATCTGTAGATTTTTTAAAACAAAAATAC
>NC_092865.1:64260807-64348436 GCF_032062135.1 Pyxicephalus adspersus | reverse complement strand
TAAAACCAGTGTACATGACAAATGTTACTTTGTCAATAGCCTAGATGGAAGATCTGAAAGAAGATGTTAACCACAGCCACAAAGAGCCACAAAAATGGATGCAAAAAGGGCAATAGTTTTGATATTTAGCGGGGGCGATACTGATGGTTAAGTGTGACATATTCTGCAATATGGAACGCATTAAAGCATTAAAGCTAAATTAGTTTTAGGTGTGTATGTGTTAAGGTGTAAGTGATATACCTATAATTATATTTTACCTTGATCACAATATGGTTGTTCAAAAAGTATTAAGGATCTCCATGCACTTCTTGGACTGATATGCCAATTTAGATATAACTGATTTGAATAAATCCTGGTACCGTTACAAATCAGCCCCTGCTGCAGATTCCCACTTTAAGACTTAACACACAGTTACAAAGATCTGGGGGGAAAAAGGAGATTGAGGAAATGCTTCCTCCTTCCTGCAGCAGACGTGAGGCATTTTTGAGGAGCTCGAGGGACTGAAATTTTACTGCAAATTGCTGTATAGAGTAATATGCAAGGAATATATTCAGAACAACTTGTAAAGTTCTTGTTAGGTCCAGTTTAACACATACTGACAGCAGAATTCTAAACTAATCTGCATTACTTACAACTACACATTTTCTTTCTTTAAGAGGAATATAAATAAGCAGCTGGTGACATTAGCTTTTAATCTCAGATATAAGAAAAAAAAAAGTCTCAGCCTCATGGAACATCGGCTCGCCCTTGTTTAGTAAATCATTGCTTGTTTCTCCTGTCACTGGAAAGTCTGGGAGTCTTCATTAACCTATTTACCTTACAAAATAACCAATGCAAATAATTAAAAGTTAATAAATGGTATAGCACATCACAAGCAGCATAAAAAAGCGGTAGAAAAAAAATGTGATAAATAGCTCCCTCAAGCACCTCCGAGATTTTAACTATTAGATTTATTTGTTCCTAGGGGATACATTCATATATTTAACTTATGAAGATATATGCACTATATAATGTGTAATAGCTTTGTAATGAGTCCCTCGTGTGTTACAAAATACATTGTTTTAGAGACTTTTAATGTCTGCAAACAAGGAAATGCAACAATGCTAATAAAGGATGGTTTTCTTTGAAAACCAAGTTATAGACTTCAAGCTATATAATGCAGACAAGCTGTTTCTGATTTCTGAAGGCTAAATTTACTGAATTCTATCTTTGCCCACCTGTTGCAACCAGGAGAAAAATAAAAGAAATTTTACCTCTTTATATTTTTTTAAAATTTTGACAACCCTAGCCTATCATGGAGGCAGTATGCTTCCTCTCCTAGTAGCTATGGCCTAAGGCTGCGTACACACGTGCAATAATTGTCGTTGGAAACTAACGCTCCATGAAAGATCGTTCGATAATTCGATAATTTTTAACAAAAAAAGTGCACAGTGACTGGTCAACAATGCTGACTAATGAGGATTCTTGCTAGAAACAATAGACCGTCCTGGCGGATCTGATTGGGCGACGATCGTTCATAATCTATTGTGTGTACGGTCGTGGAATGTTCTGTGATTCACTTTCTCCTTTACATGTCACATCCTGCATCGTTCGAACGATGGTACCTGGTGTGTACATTATTGGGGGATTATATTTGAACGATTGTATCGTTACAGCATGTACAGAATTGTGCACAATACGATCGTTCAAAATAATGGGGAATAATCATTGATCTTTTTTTTTTCAAACGATAATTATTGCACGCGTGTACCTAGCTAACAGTCCTCTTTGGGTATTTGATCAATGTCATATATAAATAAAGGGTATAGGTCACTTCTGAAAACCTTTTAGGGTAGGGAAGGATTAGAATTTGATTGCTTCCTGTTCTTCCCTGGTGAGAGTCTCCCTTTCCATCTCTGTTGACTATTGACACTGGGCCATCAAGCTAAACCGTCTAAGAAGGGTTTCCATTCAAATTGCAAATTTGTTATAATTTCCATAGTCTGTAAAGGAAAAAAAAAACATCAGGACAGGTGGAAAAATACATTTTCTGTCCTGTCAAGAACTTAACATTGCTTTAGATTCAATATACGTTAATGTTTTACTTAAAGCCTTGAAGTGGACAAAGTATGAGGGTGTTCCAGGTATCGCCAAGCACATGAGATTCCAGGCAACAGTGGCTGAGGGTTCCTTTTGCCATGTCTATTGTACTCTTGACTAAGAACCCCTATGCCATGTTGGAAGCACATACGTCATAGATGTGGCTTAATGACCGATACAAGACCCAAACCCAATGAATCCTTATCAGATATGTACGCTGTCTCCTTCCATTACAATGGATAATGGGTTTTGGATTCAGGTTTCTTCTAGTTGACAAATCCAGGAAAACACTTTTGACTTATCTTGGTCAAACTGGTAGGCATAAGTGGCCTAGTGTAGGTCCAGTTTGATTGCAAGACCCAGTTTGTGCAAATAGTGGCCCATATCATTGGGGTCTTCTATGTAGAGCACGCACCATTGTCATATAGCAGTGATTTCTACCAGCAGATAATGTCATAGGTAAACTTCTAAAAAATTATTTAAAGCCGGAGTTAAATCTGCTATTATTTGCCTTTAATCGTGCCTCCCCATGGACTGCCATAAAATATATAATGTAAAATGCCAAAATGTATCTTGAAACCCCAATACCATTTTATTCTTTTTATTTTTTTATAAGGCTGGCAGGACCTCTTAAAAAATTGCATTACAACCCTGTAACCCCATCCCAACCCTTTCTTTATTGAATCAGCAGCTTTTTATCTATGTGGAATTCGAATTTCCCCAGTGACAAGCACACAGGTTTCCCCAGGTGTAGGCAAATTTCCTCTGTGACAACTTCCCCAATGACAGGCAGACCCCAGATGCATGCAGATTTCTTACGGTTTCGCAGGCACGTTTTCCAAGGTGTAGGCAGATTTCTCAAAAAAACAGGCAGACAACAGTGCAAGCGGATTTCCCCTTTTCCCAAGTTTTCCCTCACATGATACTGCAGGGGCGATTGAAGTCCTAGGAGATGCTTAAATAGGTATTCAGTTGGCAGCACGTTCCAGTTCACGTTCTGCAGGTAGGTGAGGGGTGCAGCACACTTGGCATCCAATTAGTCCATTTCCTACCACTGATATGACACATACAACAATATGTAACCCCCTTTTTCCCCATATATTATTTGGAAAGACCCGTTCATAGTTTTCAGAAAACATCCTGACACTAGTACTCCTCTTAAAGCCAAACAATCAGGAAATAAAATAGGTGAAAAGCCCTCCACGATCCTAGTCAAGTTGGTCCCACCCCGTCCCATCTTCCCTTTTCATTCTGGTGCTGGTTGGACCCCAAGTGCTGCCATAATTCTTCCGGCTTCTTCTTGCACCGTGCAGGCATGAGATTGGATGACAAACTTTTGGAAATAGTAAAAATAAAGTCACTGAGCACACTTTTTTCAGTAGAAGAAAGGCCCTTCTGTGCATGCTTGAGATCACACATGCCCAGAAAGAGCAGCCTTCTGGGATACATGATGTAGGTGTCCCAGGAAGCTGAGGGCTTCCCATTTCCCAAGTCTTTACTGCTGTGGCATTAGTAAAAAAAAAAAAAATCAAAAAACACATTTTTCAACTCATTATCTACCCTGTTATATAGGTAAAAAAATGTAAAGATCTGATTTAGGAGATATATAATATTGGGCAGGCTCAAGCTAGGAAATAAAGTAGGCTTCATCTGTTTTGCAGCAGCATCTAAGGCACTTGAGTGCCTTCTGTACCAAAAAGGAATCTGCCCAACTGTGCAAGACTTAAGAAATGAAGTTCAGCTCTAACCGGTAAAACTTTTTTACATGCAGAGTCAATTTTACCGTATAAATAATAAACTATATTTCATGCTTTGGGAATTAAATGATATAGTTCATCATATATCTCATCAAAATGAAATTGTCATATATTACAATGCTTTAATCTCACTCAGCATTGTAGGAGAATATTGTTTGTGGAATAATATGCACATTGGGTAGAAAAATAAAAAAAATTTCTCTAGATGCAAATTCCTGAATGACTGAAGTCAGCCATTCGTTTTACTTCTACGAAACGCATAATCGTAAACGCTGGATTGTGGCCCAGGGGAGAAGTTGATGCTTTTTTATTGGGAGGCATTTTAAAACTCATTTTGTGGAAAGTTTCATTATAGAAGCAAGGCTCATTACGCAAGACAATTAAATTGTTTGGTTTTTTTCCCTTGCCTTCCGAAGACATTGCGGAACATGCTTGGTGACTGCTATGATAAATCATTCATACGTGACGTTGGACAGAAGATACAAAACTAATCTTTGCTGGGTATATTTACCTAAGGCTTCAAAGGTCATCAATCATTGTGTCTTTTAGTTGTCACCTGTGTTTGTATGAGATCAGTGTGCCAGAGATCTGCAACACCTCTTTGGATCAAATACTGTACTGATGCATTATTATTTCTACATGTATAATTGGTAATATTAGTTTATTATTTTTTCTATTGTGTCTGATAAAAGCTAGCTTGTATTATGTTAGATCTTCCATTGTTTGGTTTTTTTTTGTAATACAAAGACATATAGGTATAGATTGATACTCTTAAGCTATGTACACACGTCCAATTGTTCTCGCCCGATAATTGTTCTCGTCCATCGTCCGAACAACTGTCCTGGTGGATCGATGGACAACGAATGATCCTAATGCAAGGGAAGGGGGAGAGAGCCCAGCGGGGTGCCGCTACATCATTTCCCCCCCTTCCCTCTCCATAGAGCAGATGGTGCTCATGCATCGTGCAGTCCTTTGTCGTTGGAAAGGATCGTGAAAGATCCTTTCCAACAACAATAATTGCAAGTGTGTATGCAGCTTTAGGTTTCATTGATTTTCTTACATCTCACGGGCTCCTATAGCAGGATTCCCTTGCAGTTAGCCACTGTGCCCCATTACCCCTCCGTCACCTCACTGACTTCTGATGCAAAAAAAAGACTCCTCTACCAAGGAAGGCAGCTGAGGTTTAAAAACCAAGCTTCCTCATGTCTATTACAGGTTTTAGAATATGTTAAACATTGTTTACCATGAAGTTTATGTAAAATGTAATTTTATATATCTTATTGTTTTGTAAGGATGCATGTAAGATCTCTCTGGAGTGGCAGGTGACCTTTCAAGGTCAGAGGGTAAAGTGAGGGGGAGATTACAAACTTATCTGCTTCAGCGTAATCACATTTCACCCCCAGGAGCCCAACAGAGTGGAGCTCATTGTGTAGGCTTATATGCAAGGGGCTTGTTTGCCTTTTCTTAGTCACATTCTTGGCCGCCATTCAATGGCAATCTGATTCTATAATTTTGACCCCACGTCTACCGGTATATCATAACTGCATCCCATTTCCGTCCTGCAAATGAACATTTATAGAACTGATGAAGTTACGTGACATACAGACAATTAATCTTCCAACTCTGGAAGTTTACTGATAGCATCTAACACAGGAATCTGTGACCACATGGCAGACCTAGTTGTCGTATAACCACACCAGCAAAAGGATGTCAATGTCACATACCTGTTAAAAAAAAAAAAGTTGGAATGGGGGTGTCTAATAAACATTCCGTCAAGCATAACTAGGAGTGGTAACTGGTAATGTAAGGACATGGAGTGAAATGAGTGCCAGTGTACCAGGCAGTACTGGATCTGTAGAGGCTAGCAGATGGGTATATCAGGCTACTGTAGGTCTCAGTAAATGAACGAGACAAAGTATCAGAGCAAACAACAAGTACCTGGCCACAAAACAAGCGAAAGCTAGTAACATTCCAGCAGCATTGATAACTATTCATGAGACAGAATAAGGCTACGTACACATATCAGATGAATATCGGGGCGAGAATCAGACGTGTACATCAGCCGTCCGACGTCGTTCATGTATCCGCCAGTCGTTCATCTTCCGATAAACGAACAAAGGAAGATGGACTGCAATGGAAGTTAAGGGAGGAGAACACAGCTGAGGTGAGATGCTGCTCACTCGTTCTTCCCCCCTCCTCTCTGTAGAACAGAATGGTGCTGTATATTTAGTGCTAGTTCATTCATCTTTCAGTTTTTTGCCATTGGAAACAACGGTGAAAGACTGTTTACAAGGACAAAAATCTAATGAGTGTACACAGCCTAAGAGTTGAGAACGCAAGGTCATTAACACCCATGCAGCAGTGGTAGAAAGCACTCAAACACATAGGTCAAGGTCACATCAGCTAAACAAAGTTTCCAGTTTAGGTCACAAGTGGGATACGTAGGAATGAGCTAAAGACAAATTAGTCTTTCTTCTTCTCTCTTATTTGCACAAGTCTGGTGGTCACCCAAGACACCGGGCTGTGCAGCATAGGATGAGCACACTTCTGTGCCTGTACTGGTCTTGTTGATCTGGAAAAAAATGAATTTTTCATGGTCCATGGGTACAGTATATTACCCCCAAAAAATGTCCTTCTCCTTGATTGGATTAAGGCTGGAAGAGGATTTTAACTCATAATAGAGTAGGACATCTGTCCAGACGAAGTTGATAAAGGGCCGAGGTTTGGTTCCCTGTTCTTATGTGACGGTGCTAGTCCTTGAGCGACCAATTGATAATTGGAAGCACTGTCATGGGTGAAAAAGGAGACAAGTTACATGCACCCCTATACCAGAAAGTACCAGTTATTTCTCTTCTTTCTCAGCACTGAGGTTTGAGGAACAAAGGTAGGCCAATTCTGCGGCCAGGCATGGAATTTGAGTAAACCTGGTACGTTGCCTTACCTGGGCAAAGCAAGCATTCACTTTCATTGGAAATTTTAAAGTCATGTACAATATAAGTTAGGTTTAAGGCTAAAGGTAGGGTTGAGTGGTTAGGTTTAAAGAAGTTGGGTTTAGAGCTAAATATAAAAATTAGGTATTGTCAGGCCCATGCTTTGTGCTGTGCGTGTTTGGGAAGTAGAATCTGGTTGTGGAATAGTAATCATAATCTAAATATCACCAGCCAGCAGTGGAGGGAGGATGGATGAAATCAGTTAATGTCAATCTGCAATACTGCCAGCCATTAGTTCCTCTCAGAATCTTGACTTCAGTGCAGGTCCTAGTGCTTCCCCCATGCAGTCCTTCTTGTTTGGACATGAGTCCTAGTGTCTGCATTCTTACTACTATGATAAAGGCCAAGCTGATACCTAGACTCTGCACCACATTTACACTCTGTACTATATTTTAGTGTGACTTCACAACCCAATTTGGGTTCCAACAGTTTTAAACCATATTCTTTAAACCCTTGGTGAGTCAAACAAAGGCGGTGCCACTTCAGTGATAGCTCAAATCTGCTGGGGCTCCTGACATCACATCCAAGATGGTGACACCCAGCACAGCAGTCTCAGAGCTTTTGGATATCACAATGGAGGCTTTTCACTTAAAGCATATTTTAACGTGGAAATAGGTTAAATACTCATATAATCCTATAGAAAGTTTTTTGGTGAAGTTAATGGTTTGCAGTCAAGGTCTCTTTAATTGATTGCTGGGATATAAGTTATCCTAAATAGGATTCAAGTTAACATGCAGTGTCCACACTATCCTTCCTCTTGCAAATTTGATAAAGATCCCAGTCCACAGGCTTGCTTTAAGCACTTTCCTTTCTGCCATAGTTATTTCAGTTACATTGTACCATTAAATCTCTTTAAATGACTCCTTGCTACTGGAATTGTATCAACATAAAACAAAACAAGAATATAATGCAAAAATAAACGCCTCAGAGAACACAATTCCCAGGATGTCTTTTCAGGCAGTCAGTTACATATTCACTATAAAATGGGTTCATCAATTTTACCAACACTGGACCGATGCATAAAGATTCCAAGGTGCATTAAACTGGAAATGTGCCACTTGCTGAAGTCACGTTACTATCAACAAGCCATTATAATTACTGGAGAATGATGGTAACTGTCCTAGCCTGGAAAACATATTATTCCTGCACAATTGTTTCAGAAACAAAATTAAATTAGCTACACAAAAAAATTTGTTCCTTGAAAATGAAGTGTAGGCTGCTTAATACTAACCTGTGTTTCACCAATTTATAGTTTTCCAAATACCCCCCAGAAAATACCTACCTATCATTTGTTCCCTGCTACTCCATTCAGCTCTAGGAACCACAGAAAATACTGAATATAGGGGAACACGTGATTAACTCTACTGGGCCAATTAGCACTATGACACCGGTATTCCATAGTGACCTGTAGGTGTACATAGATAATAAATGGCAAAGTAATGATTGCTTTTTGTTGGCTCCTAAATATCATACTCTGGACACAATAATAAAAAAAATCTTTAGTTTATCTGTTAATGTCCAATACCAAGGTTTGAATTGCTTAGATCTGCCATTCCTAACCAGGGTTCCTCCAGAGGTTGCTAAAGGTCCTAGGGCCAACCCCACTTGGTAGAGCCAGCTGCATGACTCCAATTACGTTTTTAGAGGTAATTTCTGTGTTCCTACTGAGAAAGAAATAGGGATGTAAAAAGTTATAAAAACAGATAGAGGTTCAGATTCTTTTATGCACATTCCACATACATTAACATTTTTTGGCTGGGGTTGAGTTTGTTATCACTTTAGCCTATATATATATGGATAAAGTAGTAGAAGTTCTATCTAGTTTCAATGTCTGGCTTCTCCTGACTAAATCTGGTAGTTCTATACATTTTTACATGAAAACAATTGAAACAATATTCAAGTATTGGGGAATCCTAGCTAAAAATTACTATACCTGTGACCCATGGAGAATTGTATTGATCAATAACTGCAATAAAGAATATATATTATTATACGAGGGGTGCTGATAAGTTCCTGGCTTTGCCCAGAAAGAAGTGAGGAAGAGTTATGAATTAACACATTTATTCAACATATCCCCCCCGAGACTGACGCACTTGGTACAGCGTATTTGCAGCTTTTCTAGACCGTTGTGAGAACGAGAAGAAAGAAGAAAAGGGGAACTTCAACGGTGAAATGTCCAGTCTTGAAACGAGATATCCAGGTTGTGACAGTGCTGTAGGAAGGACACTTCTCCCCCAGTGTTTGTGACATCTCAGTGTGAATGTCCTTTGCTGACTTTCTCTGGAGAAACAAAAACTTCATGACGGCCCTTAACTCGAACCACATGAAACTTGCTTGTGTCTCTGCCATCACAGCTTCTCACCATAAGAATCAAAAGACCTGTTATTTGCACAGTTACATACTAAGATATTAGGCTGTAATATGCCCCCACACTCATTTTTCTATTTCATCTGGAAGGAGGCAAAGCCAGGAACTTCTCAGCACCCCCTCGTACATACTTGAAATCCAGAGCAATATTGTTTCAAACCATCTTTGTCTGTACAACATATTAAACAATAATACAAAATTAAAGGGACAAAATACAAATATATTGTGGTTGTCCTCTTGCTTTGGTGGTCCTAGGTCCCCTGAGCTCCTGAACCCTGGTTGAGATGTTGGATAAGTTTATATTAAAAGGGAATCTGACATTCCCCCATGGTAATCTTTCAGGTCCATGTGTTTCAATGGCAGTAATTGATTCCCACAAGAGAATGTTTGGGGGAATGTCAGGCTCTCCGTTTTGTAAATAGAGCCCTAAGGTTTTTATTCTTTTAGACAGCATATCTTCAAGGAGCAGACACAAAAATATCATTTTAGTTTGCATCTTTTTTTATTTACAAATTTATCTTCTTAGGAATTTTTCTTGACATCCAGGCGTTTCGAAGTTGTACATCTTTTGTGTAATAATTCATTACAGATGTGTAAGTCTTGCTACAGTGATTCACGTCAGATGATGCAAAACTCATTTCATCAACCAAAGATCAAAATTAGCATTTTTAAATTTTTCAGTCCACTTTTTTTGGTTACCAGACTCCCGACTTTCACTGATTCATGGCTGCGTGGATTAGCATATTCATGGCACGAGTGTAAATGGTATCATAAAATAGGAAAATGAAGCACTGTTGTATGAAACAGAAGCACAACATTGCTTAGGAGCTGAGATAAATGTTTCAGTGAGCTGGAATGACAATGTATGCAAATGAAGGCGACAGTCCAGGAAAAATGTTCAGTTCTTTGGGTGTGTAATTGCGTTGTGCTGGCCAGAAAACTCTCTAAGGACAGAAGCAATATGCAATGAAACTTCTCTCAGTTTTACAGCATGAAATTACCAGGTTGCAAAATTGCATTTTATTTGCCTTTTAAAGTTGAGTCAACCTAAATCTAATATTAGTACTTATCAATCCATGCACTTCTTTTATGACTCAATGATTTTGTCAGAATTTTCTCAGAAATAGAACTGTTCAAAACTTTCTTGATTTGAGCTGAATAAAGCAAGGCTTGAACTTGTACTGAGTTTTAATTTGTTACTTGTGGCTCCAACACCCCCATCCTTCCATGACAGATCTCACCTTTTGGTTCACTCAGTCAAATGTATTTATTTCGGATGAAGAAGCATAATCCTGACTGCCACGGCAGAACCAATAATGGGTGATGATCTTACAAAGATCACCAACAGCAAAAATGCCCAAAACCATTATCGTTTCATCCAGATCTTACCATGATCCTTGTATTAGGTTCATGGAAGTAAAAACATAGTTTCCTCTATCTTATTCCCATGTAATATTCAAAGACGGGGCAACCTAAGCAGTCATCTATTCCCCATGTTCTTGATTTGAACAAATGCTAAAGACTGCAAGGACTTTCAGATCCTACCCAATCTTCAAAAGCTACATTCAGTACCTAGCACTGAGCACTGTATCAGGAACAGATATATTGATGCTGGCTGCGGCACTTGTGACTGTTAAAAAAAAAAGATGATGGGATTATAAACCCTTGACACATTTGGAAAGAGGCCAAGCAGCACCCCAGCAATGTTAATGGTAATAAATCATCAGCTTAGGTGGCAATCAATCACCCGGCTAGAGGACATAGTAGGGGGCTATGTAGGACAATACACTGTTCAATGAATGTTGGATGTAGTCCAGGGATTTGAAGCAGTACTGTATATACTCTTTACAGCAGATCTGACTTTATGCTAAAATCTGCTGGCTACACACCTCTTGGTGGACTCTCCACTTATATCTATAAAAGTACAAGAATAAGAATACTATATTTAGCTTCAACTCCACTGGGATATGTAGGAAGTAAACCAAACATTTTAATAGACATTAAATTATTATTATTACACAGTATTTATATAGTGCCAACATATTACACATTATCACTAACTGTCCCCTCAAAGGAGCTCACAATCTAATGGTCCTCCTATAGTCATTTGTCTTTAGTACAGTCTAAGGTCAATTTTGGGGGAAGCCAATAGATTCCAAAACAATTGGACTTGAAAGTACACAATAAGCAAAACTATAAATATAATTATTAATAGTAACTAGTAATATCATTATTACTAAAAATAATAATATTCATAATAATTTTTTATAGTATTTTTTGTGTACAATTAGAATTCCTGCCTTATTCCTTATAGTATTTACATATATATTGGGGACATGGTAATAATAGTACTGTAATATTATGGAGAGGGCTGAAAATTCTTGTTATAATTTATAACTGGATTCCAGTTTCAGGACTTCTGATAAATATCGATTTTATGAGAGTGACTAAAAGCATTCATGTACACTTGTGAACTCTTTTATTAGGTCAGCTGTGCCCTATATAAGTACATATTATATTATATTATATTATATAAATATTTTTTTCCTTTTTATTTTTTTTACATTTTTTCACTTTTACAAATTATGTAGATGCATCTGCAAAATGTTAATATATTCATGTGTACTAATATATCTACCTTTTAAATGTATGTACATGCAAGACAGAAATAAAAGTTTTAGCATTAAGTTCTAGTTTTACAGATTATTTTTTGGATCATTAGTCTTCAAATCCTGTCCAGCTCCATTTGTCTAGAGCATTAGCAGAAAAGATAAGATATGTGGATTAGGAATAAACACTTTAAGGATGGTGCTTTAATGATAGCTCAGAGGTCTCTCTGGAAAGAAGTATTGCCAGACACATTTTCAATGCTTGTTTTGACTGCTAAAGCATATGTAAACCCAATCACTAATTTCAAAATCCATTTTCATCAGCTGCTTTCATCAAAATATTACTTGGTTATCCTGCTGGGAAAGCCCTCGTCCAAGCACTTACTGCACCTTTGTCTTTGTCTGGCAGCTTTGCACCTACTTTGTCAGATGATCTTACAATAGAAATTACAAGCAAATGTTCCAATGCATTGGCCACCTGGCCGCTGTTGCCATCAACAAGAATCCTGCCCCGAAAAGTGTTATGCAGCCATTACTAGGGCAAATGTTTGTAGACAGGAGGTTACAGGAGATCAGTAGTACTGGGGTGCAACAAAGGTGAAAGAAATTAATGAAAATGCTATTTAAAGTAAAAGTGTGAGTATGAGTAATGAAGGGACTTTTTGTTGTCCCTTTGCCCTATTGACAGTCACTTGAATTTCTTTGGATCCACTTATATTCACCTTCAGACTCTTTGAGAAATGGAAGCCAAATCTATGGGCAGCACGGTGGCTCTGAGGTAGCACTCTTGCCTTTGCAGTGCTGGATCCAAGGTTTGAAAATCGAACAAGACAATATCTGCATGGAGTTTGCCCAAGCTACTTCGGTTTCCTCCCACATCCCAAAAAAAAAACATGCAGTGAGGGTAACTGTCTAAAAAAATTGACCTTAGACTGTATATATGACTATGGTAGGGACATTAGATTGTGAGCCCCTTTGAGGGACAGTTAGTGACACGACTATGGACTTTGTACAGCGCTCTGTAATATGATGGTGCTATATAAATACTGTATAATAATATGTATGTCTTCACTTTGGTGTGGTGTCTGGGTTCACATAGGGTTTTTGTTTCATGTGATATTGTTTGAGTTTGGATGACTGGTTGATCAGATCCTTATACTGCATTCTGGGACGAGGTTATATGTTCCACCAAACCTGGTAGCACGGGGTAATTGGCAAGGGCTCCAACAGTTGAGTGGAGAACCCAACTGAGGTGCCTATAATAAATCTTATGGGTGTATTACAGTGACTATACCATTTTGTCCTGAACGAGTGACAAAGACTCAGTACCAAAAACTGAAGGTTGAATTAAATAATTGATTTCTCAGTTTGCTTGTGCTAAATTCTGTTTCCATCTCTCACAAGATTATAGTGAATTGGTTAATCTTTAGCAAATGCATACTGTAAATAAAATGTGTACAATGTGAGTATGTTTATGGGGTGTGATTTAATATGATAGATATTTCAGCCTCTACATATTAATCAGCACAAATTAACTAATAAAGCATCATCAATGCCAACTACAATGTATAAAATAAAGTAATATTGGGTATGGTTTGGTGCAAGTGTGGTTGTATTGTGGAGGAAATATCAATAATGAGCAACAATTTATTCAACTGTTATTGCTAATAAGCTCCCTTTTGTAAAATGTATATAAAAACCTATACATACTGTATACTGAGTATTTAATTTGTTTGTCCTCTATTACAATGGTCGTCAGCCTAAATGCACGGACTCTGGACCACGCATGCACAGGGAGCCGTGTGTCACTCAAAGGGGAAGAAAACATTCCCCAGAATGAGGTCATGATGCCAGAACCCGGCCACTCTCCTATCACAGATCTGAGCTTCCAGAGATACAACCGACCCACCGATCTGAGCCTACAATCAGTACGGGAGACATGGTTCGCGGCTCTGGCCGGTGCGCCCCCCAAGCGGGGTCCTACTCCTCCGTTTTCAGAGCTGCGGACCAACAAATGCTCTAATATAGGTTGTATTAGAGTATATAAAGTATTGTCCTGCAGAAGGTAGCCACCCAGATACAGCTGCTGGGTTTAGGTAGCTGCCTCTTTGATATGTTTTTGGAACAAGTGAGAGACCCGTTATGGAGGTTGCAGCTCTTACTGCAACTTTTGCAAGTGTTGCTGATGTAGGAGGTGCAGAGAACTAGGACACATTGAATACTTTAGTCACAGGGTCCAAGCTCCTAACCCGTCAGAGTTTCTGTACAATGCACAAATCCAGTAGGAAACATTTCCTTGGTGATTTCTCCAACCCCAGCACAAAGAAAAGATAAACTTTATTTTTTGAAGTCAGCCCTGTGCTAAGCAGTGACACAAGGAAAATAACAGCTTTGTTAAAGTAACCAAACCTAAATGCTCGCTCTCTAAGCCTTAAGGTTACAGTGAATGAAGGTAAAGATATTTAATCCTTCTAAAGACATTACAATCCTTGTCAAGAATGCACACAAATGTAAAGGGAGATAAGGGTTTGGCTCACAAAAATCCGCTGCATCGTGTAATGCCTCTGCACCTCAGGGCCTTGTTGACTGGGACTCAAAAAATATTTTGGAATCCTCCATTGTGGCAATTTCAGCTAGTGAATTGAATTTGTGTGGGGCTCACAGGAAATAAAAACAGTAGTAAAAAACAGCATTAGTCCATGTCTACATTTTCTGATTAATTTTGCTCATTATTACCATACAGTAGACCAAACTCTGAAAAATATTGAATTTAAAATTGCTGATACAGTGGATCCATTATTATTTATATTTACCAAGGCACATCAAGAAGAGAATATTGCCTCCAGACCATACCATTACATCTGTTTTTTCTTATAAGACAGTAATATATGTTCTATATGACAAAAGAGCACACTGGCTGACCTCTGCAGGCAGGACAGAAATGTTCCAATTGTAAGTCATCCTTTCATTCCCGTCCTGAATTTATCTAGGATGTTAAAGAAAGATATCATGCAGGGAAATCTTCACTAACTTCAGAAATCTCTTTGGCCAAAGGGTTCAATGTCCAGACCTAATTCTGTTCTTAACTATTGATCAAAGAAAAATAGAACAATATATATATATATATCTAAAGGTAATCTCTTGGTACCCTATTGTACATATCTATAATTCACTTTTTACCTGAACCAAACAAGACAGCCAACACCAGTTTTGAATGTCAAATCCTTGAGATTGAATCACTATGATTTGAAATTATTTCTCAGATCTGACCTTTCTCTTTACTTTTATAAGTGGAGATTTTGTACACCTTTACTAAACCAACTGCATTGCTGCCAAATTTACACGAATGTGATGTCTCCCATGGTATCCAGCAAGATGAAGCTAGGTCTCTGGACTTGTCATAAGGAATATTCCTGATCAGATCATATTACCCTTTCAGCTGATTTGATGAGGGGTGTCAAGGTATACTCTATTTTTTCTTCTCATTCTTCAACCATTCAGACCAGATTCTCAGGATGATGTCTTTCCAAGTGAAGCCTTCATACAAAGACAGAGAGCATTCACATACCATGTAGCAATCAGGGGATGGTGGTCTCCTTAGGAAAGAGACCTAAACATAAACTTTCTAAAAAGCCCTATGAATGCGTAAAAAGTGGACGCACTGTCCTTACCATGGACAGACAGACTTGTTCAGCGATGATACTGACCTATTCCTGTGCATTGTTTGCAAAAAAAAAAAGTAGGATATTACCCAACTATTTATTACTTCCGAGGTCCCTTTCCATCCAACATCTATACCATAAGGGTTGGCTTTTACAAGCCATGACTGCTACTGGAATTGACATGTAGATTTTCAGAACATGTTCCATTTGAGGTGCTGCTTCTACCAAGGCTTACTTGAAAGGTCTCCATTTATGTGTTATGTTTGAGGCCACTAGATCAGGGGTGTCAAACTCTGGCCCAAAACGTCCTTTTTTTTGGCCCCCAAAATCATTCCTAATATGAATTGCAGCTGGCCTGACGTTACTGCAATCCGTAATACCGGCAGGCCAGATGAAATTCATATTAAGCTGCTGTTCTATAGACGTTTACTGCAATTCCCGGCATCCCTTGCATCCATAGACCAGTCCTCTGTGTATTTGAGTTTGACACCCCTGCACTACATCGTCTTTTACAAAATGTTTTTCAAATACTACTAGCAACCTTCAAAGATGGATTAAAATTTTAACTCCCAGGTGTTTTGCCATTCTGCCCACCCGCTATTTTTAGGTGGCTGTCCTTTGCTTGACATAGCGGAGTTTGCAGAAATCTATGATCTGTAAATTACATTGTTCTAGGGAATAGGACAGCCACCTAGCAACAGCCTCCTTCCCTTCTTTCTTTGCTCTCATATATTCCTGGTGATTGCATATCCATGTTATATATTATTCGCTTTGATAACCTGCTACTGATATATATCCTTTTCATAAGATTTCTATTTGTTACATTTTTTTTCGTCCAGGGTTATAGAAACCTACAGCCTGACTTTATTAAAGTCATTCCACACTCACTTATTTCCATTTGATACTTTTGTCATTGTTAAGGGCCTAGTTGCAACACAAATCCTATATACGTTTAGGGCCACACAACTATTTTACTGTTTGATGTTTGAATTTTCCTTGCACCTGTTATTGAATGGTAATTTACTGAAGGATTTTAGGCTGATCATATAGCAGAGTAAATTCTCCTTGCAAGGCGATAACTCACTTTGGTAAGTGACGAGCCTAAATTCCTTTGGTAAATCATCCCCATTGTTCCTATTGTACCTAATAGTTTTCCTTTGTGCATGTGGGACAATAAATATATATTATAGAAGTGAATAGTTGAGATTTATATACAATATACTATACATATTATTATCTATAAATTCAAAGTTTCTTCATTTGTCAGCATTATCATTTCTTTTGTCATACAGCTTAGTTTCATTGCAATGAATCTGTTATTTAAAATGCAACTCTGTTCTTACCTAGGATAAAGGATAAGCCATCTGCTTCCCAGAAACAAATCATCCAGTCTTGCGAGAACTTCGGTGAGAGCTGCGCCTCCCATGTGCGTGCTTTCACTTTTCCTAGCGGCGTATTGGGAGGCACCTTCCTAAACCCACCAGCTGTTGATGGGTGGCTGTTCTATTCCTTATGACAAATATATTTTGCAGATAATATATTCCTGCAAACTCTGCTCGGGTAATCATAGGGATTAGTACTTTTGTTTTTTTCAGTACAGTTGAATATTCATTTTCACCTCGGATGCCATTCTGCACTGTACAGTCAGCTGTCAGGAGTAAAAGTAGTCATTTAAGTCATAGCTTATAAAGGGTTAATGAATCTCTGTATGACAGTGCTGATTGGTCCAGTCCTGTCCACCAATGCTGTCACACAGAGGAGTAAATCACACTCCTTCATATCTGGATGTGTCAGGTATTGTCCCAGCAGCTGAACAAAAAAGAAATGTGCAACCGAGGAGGCGGCCTTATAGCAAACCTTTTTCTTTGCTTTGGTGAAAGCATGGGTTTGATTTAAAATCAGAACCTAATGTGAATGGTTTGCCCAAACTTTGTAACTTTTGTAACCATTAGAGTTATATAACTGCAGTTATTAGGTTGAAAAAAAACATTCATCAAATCTCTATCGAATTCAACCACTAGAGAAAGAAACATATCCCAGATAAAAAAAGCTTTAGACATAGTTGATCCTGAGGAAGGCAACAAAACTGGTTCAATTTGCTTCAACAGGGAAAAAAATTCATTCCAGATGTTCCCTGGATCAACAATCGCTGTTGTCTTTACTTTAAAACTCTTAATACCCAGCTATTAAGTGTATGATGTATGGTTTATTACCCACCCTTACATATGTGCTCCTGTGGCCAAAACAGATTGCATAGAGGCTCCTCTATAAAAAGACCCTATGTGGGCAAACATAGGCCATATGGGCACAATGGAAGGGATCATGGGCCATGAAGTCCTAACACATACAGTATATTCAAATGATAGCTACCTGATGTATACTCTCTGAACAGAAGAGGCTTGGAAAGATACAGAACTGGTAAATGAATAGAAGTAAAAACAATGATTGGAAAGACAATAAGGAACAAAATAAAAAATCTAAGCAAATGAAGTGGATCCATAGAAAAAATATTGGTTTAAAGTAGTATTAAACTTTAACCTGAAATGTCCTCTTTGTCTCTTAATTTGTCACATTTATTCTGCATTAAAAACTCTCATTTGCCTTTTGAAATCTTTGTACAGTAGTCCCTTTCTGATTCTCCCAAACTTCCAGGTGGCTAATTTGCAAAGGCTTGGGCCATCATATTTATTTATTTGTTGCAGAACTGTGCAGGCCTCTAAAGCAAGACATTTCAACTCAACTGTTCATGGCCTGCGCAGAAAAACTCTGCTCCAAATTCCAGGAGCCCCAAACATGGTGTCCACCCGGCTATACTGCACATGCACACCCAAATTATTATTAATAAACAGGATTTATATAGTGCCAACATAATACACAGCGCTGTACATTAAATAGGGGTTGCAAGTGACAAACAGATACAGACAGTAACATAGGAGGAGAGGACCCTGCCCCGAAGAGCTTACAATCTAAGAGGTGGGGGAAGTATCACACAATAGGAGGGTTGATAGGAAGTGATGGGAAGTATGGACTAGTTTAGGAGACAGAAGACAGGTAGGCATGTTTAAAAAAAAATGGGTTTTGAGTGCTCTTTTAAAGGAACAGAAAGTAGGAGCAAGACAAATAGGACGAGGAAGACCATTCCAGAGAGTCGGGGCAGCTATAGAAAAGTCTTAGAGCCGTGCATGTGACAAGGTTAAGAGTGAGGAAGCCATTAGTAGGTCATTGGAGGAGCAAAGAGAGTGGCTATGGGGGGTATTTTTCTATAGGATCAGAAAGGTAAGTGGGACAAGAACTGTGGAGGGATTTGAAGGCAAAGCACAGGAACCTGAATTTGATTCTCAGGTTCTCTGCACCAGAACGGATGTACAGTACTGCTCTTGCATGCCCCAGGCATTGCAACTGAGCAGTACACAAAAAGAAAGACCTAGCTAGGAATGCCCGGGTCAGGGTGGCTATGTTTAGCTCACAGGGAAATCCCATAAAGTGCCATGGAGGCCCTTATTAATTGAAGTGATTTCTTATGCACTTTTAGAAGCGCAATATGTGACAATCATATGATTCTGTGTGTCAGAGCTTTATAAGTTTCACAAATAGATTGACAGAAATAAAAATGTTTTGATTTAAGCAGCTCCCTTGTATGTATTTTATCTGTGAATGTACCTACCTATCTGCCTAGAGTTCAGCTGTAACCCATTATTTGCATACTAACCTTTCCTGCCCTGGAGCCCACCGTGCCAAAGACCATCCAATCTCCTATTTTGATTAATTTGCTTCCATCTCTTACACGGCTTTATTATATAGACAGAGGCGCACAAGAATTGCTTTCCCTCTTTACGGTAAAGTTGATTATTTTGCTTGGTCTGCTTCTCTACATCCAGGAGATTATCCCTGTAAAAATGTGTGTTCTCACACCAATGCTATTTATTTCTTTGTGTTGCTAACCTGACTGCTTGGCTGCTCACTATGTTTTTTTTTCCTTAATCCTGTTGTTTAATCTATATGTCTGGATTTGTGCCGGAGATGCAGGAGAATTGCACAGAAGACGGAGTTGGGTATTAAGTGCAGACTTCTTTATCCATACAAAGTAGAAGTAAAACCAAAATCTGCATTTACCAAGCCCTGAAAAACACTATCTGGTACAATATATGAGTTGTTCACAAACACTTTAATAGCGCACTCTATTATTAAACTGAAAGAATAAATATCATAGAAAAATGGCCTGGTGCTTCTCTGCTTTTATACTTTAGCTGTTGAGTCTGTTTGCCAATTCCTCCGGTGGTATGGCAGAGTTTACCTGTATATTTAATTTTACATTTTTCAGCAGAGTGGGAAAATGATCTACAAGTCATCATTTTTTAAAGCTCCCTTATTGTAGAGATTTACCCCTTTATTCGTCTAACAGGCATTTACTGAACATGGAAGGCAGCATGGATCAGTGGCTAGCACTCTTGCCTTTGCAGTACTAGGTCCAAAGCTTGAATCTTGGCCAGGACACAAAGAGTTGCTCTTCCCGTGTTTTCATGGTTTCCTTTGGGTACTTTGTTTTTTTCCCACATCCCAAAGAATTACAGTTAGGGTGATTGGCTTCCTCTCAAAAAATGGCCTTGGACTGTGTTAATGACATATATGATTATAATGGGGACATTAGATTGTGAGTCCCATTGAGGGACAGTTGATGATATGACTTTGTAAAGTGCTGTGTAATATGTTGGCACTATATAAATGATTAGGTAATAATAATAAAGAGTTGTGAAAGTGGAAGAGAATAAACCCTGATCACAATAAGCATTAAATGAAGTTAATGGACCCTATTTATTACCATAAGAGGTGTCATTTATTTATTTATTTTTTCAGATGCATTCATTTTATGCTTTGTCATAACCAAATATATACTGTCATTATTATTATATGCATTAATATACATATTTTCCCCAGAACTCATATTCCTGTTGGCTCACATTTATCTTTAGCCATCAGCACTGGAAATGACAACATTCCATGATTCTATTAGTGTGACCAGAGGAGGTCTTGCTAATACCGACTGTAATAGTTATACAGAATATTACAACTCTAAACTCATTCCGTGTATACATCAAGTTCACCCCATGATGGTAATATTGGTCCTGACCTCCAGTCAGTAAACCAGAGGGGTTCCCTGGTTACATAGATGAAAATGAGGGAATTATAAGTAAGTTGCTGCTGTCATTTATAGTTTTATTAGCCATCATATAGAAAATGCTGAAACTGCACTAATGTATATAAATATTCTATTATTTTAATGAACCTTGAATTAAACTTTAGTGGGGCGCAAGTCAGCATTTTATTTATGCGTAAAATGTACCTGTTTGTGGCCATTCAGATTTCTTTTTCTGTGTAGTCACACTTAAAGTTATTCTAAAAATGATCTCCATGTACTCCTTATTATTCCTGTAGGTAGATAGAGGAACACATCTAGGTTCAAACCAGAATATATGTGCAAACACGAATGGAGATTATAAAAGGCCATACATTTATTGACAATGATACTGTTCTATACCATTATGTGTATGATATTGCTTTTTCATGAATTTCCATTTCCATGTATTTTTTGAAATGTGTTAGCAAAATGGAAATCTCACCGTTGACCGAGAACCATTTGTCCTGTCTGCCTTTTCATCCAAAGTTTTCCATTCCATTTTTGGAGTGGAGTTCTCACTTTGTCTATATTTGTGTTAATTCATATAGACTTATATAGTGTATGTAACTACAGAAGTACAATGCAGATGTTTCTTGTTCTGGACAACCTTGTGTTCCTACAAGGAATCAAGGATACAGGGTTCTGTAGGTTGATCACCTCCAATGTCTGTAGAGTTTTTTTACTCCAGATTATTGGCTTTCTGAAGGGGAATGAACTTCCCTCCTCTTCCATGTGACTAAATGTCTGCACACTAATTGTCGAATTGTCACATTTCCTTCACACTTTGACCCAGGAGAATTGCTTTACTTGGCCTCTGTCCCTCTTTAGGACATTATGGTTAGGTATGGAATCATTTGGACACACTCTATCGGTGACATTGGACACACTCTAATGCTCCTGTCTTTTGGTCTTATGGTTGGAAGGCAAGGAATTATAAAAAAGTTTGGTACACACACACACTATGCTATTTTGGAGGATCTAGCCCAAGCATGGGCAAACTACGGCCCACAGGCTTTTTAATCCGGCCCATTAAATATTGGTACAAAATTATCCACTGGCTAATAAGGGTGACCAAGAACATTGTTCCCACTGAAATGGAATGCAATTTGAATGCATGTTTTCTTTTACTTTTAGTTAACAGCTTTTACACATAGTTTATAAAAGTTCATACAAACACTCTCCATTCATCTGATACTGGCCTGGCCCAGCTGTCAAATTTTAAAATTCATTGTGGCCCCTGAGCCAACAAGTTTGCCCACCCCTAATCTAGTGTATTTTATTCTCCATCACAGTTCCTTGCCTCTTAGGTTGCACCTGACTTTGGTTTTACGACATTTGATTACTGCTGCAAGGGCAGAATCCCTGTGTTTTGGAACAGGTCAGTGCCTCTTGACATGACTGTGGTTTGAAGATTATGTTGATCGAGGATCTCATTGCTACAATTCATGGAACCAATTTCAGAATACCAGGTTTTACTGGCAACAATTCCAGGAGTCCAGTGAATACAAGAGCCTCCTGGACCCAGCCTGACCTCATATTACAATATTACTCAGCCCTTTAGCCTGGTACTTTTCTTCTAAGCCATTGGGGGAATCTTCCAAGCTTTTCCTTATGTGGTGAAGGTGTTTCTCTTTTATTCTTTACTTAGAAATTTCTTTTCTCTTCTTCTAATTCTGCTTCTCAATTTATAATGTTATTTGTTTTGCAATGACATTTCATATGGAGTATTATGTTGTTTTCAGCCATGATTAATTTTACCAATTTTCTCCTTCTAAATTACATTTCTAACTTTTGGACTGTTGCTATTTCATGCTACCCCAATTTTTTAATTTATTTTTTCATTCTAATAACTCTTGTGTCCTTTGTGTACTTCTTATATGATTATTTCCCTTGTACTTTTGCATGGCAGACATCAGTTCCATTGTTTGCCACAAAAAGATTTAAAGATACATGAGATGTAAAAAAAGGATTCAGCCCAACAACAAATAAGTAAAAATTATTTTTTTTTATGATCAGAAAGCAGGAACTCACAATGGATGATATGCTGGATGTCTTGTTGTGGTGTTAATGAAAGAGTACTATGCCAGAAACCCAAAAGATTCCAACTAAAAGGAGAGGGAATAAAGTATGAATATTCCTAATGAAGCAAGTGGTGCGGGATTCTGATTTGTACACATTTATTTGCTTCTGGCAAGAGCAATTTGATTACTGCATAGCTAGGATTTCTTTATTGTGCAGGGATTCTGGAAGTCCCCCTTATATGCAGTGCCTTGTGTTCTTGTATTATACATATAATTACCCTTTCACTGTCAAAGAGCTGGAAACCATACTTCTAATGGGGCATGGAAATGCATTCTTTCAGTCATTTCAAGGTAAGTACACACACTAAGTCTCTCCCTGCACATATGAGTGGCCCCAAGTCAAATTAATAATGAAACCAGAAAATGATTTTTAAATTGCATTTCTAGGTAAGTACATGGTAAATTCTTCTCTGAATAGATAAATGACCCCAAGTCAAAACAGGAAAATCTATTTGAAATTGCTTTCCTTTGTAGCTGTTGTAATTTTAATTAAAGTAAACCTGCCATAAATTTAAGCAATTCAAACTGAGCACATAATGAAAACTGCATATCAAAATGAATATTAGATTAAAAGATATAGAATGATGAGAAGAAAAGCTTAATCTAATTCTTCTGATACAATGGCTTTCCTATTGGTTCTTTATTGTGAATGTTAAACTTCTGAAGAAGAAAGAAAATATTTGGCCAAATGGTTCCTTCGTTGTAGTAGCCAATTGTTACTATCAACAGATCAACCGGAGCAGCATTAAAAGTAAAGGCAAAGGAAGGAAGTCACATCAGACAAGTATCAGAGAGGACAGGGAAAGCTGAGGTTTGTTGGCAAATATGGGAACTTAGTCTAATATACCCACCAACCCTATCTGTCTGTCAAAATCTATTCACCCTACCCTTGATTTTTCACTTTTAGGAAATTCCTTACTATCAGGATTCCAACCCCTATGAAATTATACATTACACACCCTCCAAACATGAAAGCAAGTAAGAGCTTCATTTCACCTTACACATCATTTTTATCTTTATCATCATTTTTTTTTTATCATCATTTATATTTACCTTACCCTTCATTATTACTAAGCTTTGTAATTTTTTGTACATTAATTGATTATTTATATACAGCCAAAATATTGGCTAGTGGTATACTACTATTTTCTATTATACTACTACTACTATACTATTATACTACTATAAGTTTATTATGATATAACATACTTAGGTTGCAATATATATGACCTTACAACTGTATATTATCTTACTGTACAGTGATGTAGCCCTCTCATTATGTCCCCTGAGGAAGCCTAACAGCGAAACGTGTTGGGTTTGAGATGTTTTTCGCATATGTTTGGAATTTATATAGTTGTCTTTGTATAGTTATCAGGCACCACCTCCCAGAAAGAATGCACTGGCACTTGCCTATCTATGTTTAATGTAACGTGCTGTAATCTGAACACGGGAAATGTTCTGTTTCACCCATGATTTTGAGATATCTTATAACATTGTAAGACATTCAAATACATATTTAAACTTTTGCCAATAAACCCCAGCTTTTCCTGTCCTCTTTGATACTTGTCTTTCACACATTGGGGTTAGCGCTATAATATAGCTCTACCTATGGAAAGGGCGAGCGTGACTAATTTTACACATTTGGCCACATAAACCAAGGCAAGTAGCAGAAGGGAATGAGCTCCTGAGAATAAAACTTAAATGACTTTTTGCTGTAAACTTTGAGTTTAAAGATGAATTTGGCTTATATCACACAAGGGACAATTCTAGTGACATTATTGATAATATACCACTTACCTTTCTCATGCTTACTATTTTCCCTTTCGATTTAATACAGCTCAGCAGCAATTCTTAACAGGACTTATTGCACAGCACCATGGCAACCGATAGACCGATCAGTGAATGTCCTAGTATTTCATGCAGGTAAATTTTAATTTAATGTACTTTCAAGTTTTATCTGAAAATGTTATCTTAAAATATCATCATAAAATATGATCATTTAATGAAAAGATGATATCTTAGTTTTTCTAATTGTAGTAATTTCTGGACAGCTTGGCCTGTTTTAAGATGTGGATCAATAGGTGATAAAATTATATCACAAAACTGCTGTGTTAAAATTATTGACTACATTGATTATGTAATTTGGAATTACCATGCTTCAATAAAAAGTGGAACATTAATGAAAAAAAAAAAAACACTTACCTTTACTGTTGAACCGCAAATTGTAGGTCCTGCGCCACCCCGATTTCCATCTTATTTCTGGTGGAGATAGAACAACAGATGCGGCCATATTCTATTTCTGGTGTCACCCGATCTCGCACAGTGCAAGCGTGACATGGCTTCCCAAAAATGTAAAAAAAAAAGATGCCAGTCTCATTGCACAGACGTTAAATCGAGCACAATTTTTTTACATTCTAGGAAAGCCTCTTGAAGACGCATGCCCAATCTCGGACATACATAAAAGGAGCAGCTTCCCGGGATATATGACGTGTGTATCCCTGGAGGCTGTGGGTTTCCCCTGCAGTTTTTAACTGTGCAGTAAAAAAATAAAAAAATTTAAAAAAAGCAATTTTACCCCAAAATATTGGCTAGTGGTATACTACTATTTTCTAAAAATGTATTATGATATAACATACTTATGTTGCAATAATTAAGACCTTACATCTGTATATTATCCTACTGTACAGTGATGTAGCGCTCTCATTATGTCCCCTGAGGAAAGCCCAACGGCAAAATGCGTTGTGTTGAGACGTTTTGCGCATATGTTTGGAATTTACCGTATATAATTGTCTTTGTATAGTTATCAGGCACCACCTCCCAGAAAAAATGAACTGGGACTTACCTATCTATGTTTAATGTAATGGGCCGTAATGTGAACACGAGAATTGTTCTGTTTCACCCACGAATATGGGATGCGTCCCTCTGCAGTAGAAAAGTTAGAAGGGGTCCACAGTGCTCAACCCAGAAAAATTTTTAAGCCGGGTGGGAAGAAATTGTAGGCGGGTGGCAGCACCTGAATTGTGACCAAATGCTTTAGTAACCACCTAAAAATAGCCGGGTGGGTGCTAAAAAGTGCCGGGTGGTGCGCCCAGCTAAAAGGGCCTGGGGAGAACCCTGGGTCCTCATCAAAAAAATTTAAAAAAGTAATTTTGAAAAGAAATATAAAAAACATTTCATAATTTAAAAAGGTTAGCCACCCTGTTATATAATAATAATGTGAAGATAGATTCTCTTTAAAGTAAACTTTCTGACCTAATACTAAATATGGTAGTTGACTGGCTGTTAAAGCCGACCCTCCTGGTGGCGCCATTCTAATGGGAAAGGTAGAGAGGTCACCATGTGTGATAGAAAAGGGTATGAAGCTAGAGGGGTCTGGGGTGCGGGGTGCCATCCAACTCTGTACAAAGACTGGTGGTAAGCGTGCCCTGCAAATGTGGAACTCAAGGTCATAGGTTTATTGTCTTCCTGGTTTTTCTTAGCAATTAGAAGTTTATCTGCTCTCTATATAATCATAGAATCACAGCAGGGGACACCTTTGGTTGGCACAGTATATTTGGAGAAGAAAAAAACAAATAAAATCCTTTTTATTGTCAGTTTAACCATTTCAGATACTTACTAAATGATTCTTTTCCTAGAAGTAATAACAGTGTGGCAAATTTATTAGAGCAGAGGAGAAATTATAATGTTAATTCGGCTTTAATAAGGAGCTGAAAAAAAAACAAAAACATGTTCATGTAAGCAATAAGTCCACGAAAAGAATATAACATCCTTACAACCAACAGCTGGCAACATGATAATTACTTTGAGTTTATTATTTACTTATTTTAAGCACATGTCAACAAATGGAGATTCAGCACATCAACATGTGCAATATGTTGTTGTTTGTCCAGGATTATGAGTCTTCAAAGACGCAGGGTTAGTTGGCAGGACTGCAGCCCATCTGTTTCACTAGCCATACTCCTGTCCAGAGAAATCCTCTGGCAGATCTGGGCAAGGACACTTAAATTTCAACCTTTCCATATAAAACACAACTTAATGAATGCTGTATCTCCTGGAGAATCTCTTGCGACAATCCTGCTCATAGTATAAAGGTCAAAAACACTTTATTTTCCTTAGAATCTCCAAGTAGGTTTTGGCACATGAGGATTTTTTTTGTAGGTAAATGTTAAAATTTATTGACACCTTTACTTAGAAATATGTTAATGGACAACTTCAGGCACAGCTAAATGCACAGAACAAATAAGTATTTAAAGCAGACCTGTCATTTTATTTAATATAAAAATGTGCCGATCCCTTATATATAATGGAAAAACTTAAATATATATATAAACTTATATATATAACTTATATACATATATAATTATATAACTTTATATAATTTTTTTAATACTTTTAACATTTTTTTGGAAAGGTCACGTACCCTTCAGTCTTTACCGCTGTGGAGATGAATGGAAAACACCCTTGCCTAATGAAATACTTGCATCACATATCCCAGGAGCCGTGAACATACCCAATCTCAGGCATCAGAGTCTTTTATATAATGTAAAAAAAGTGTTCAATATCCCACATGAGCAATTCTTTGTTCTACATTTTCAGGAAGACACATCACCCGATCATGCACCTGTGCAATACGAGTTCGGTGACGTGAGAAGAACACGAAAGATGATGGCCATGTCTGCCAAAACTTGCAACGACAGAAACAAGATGGAAACTGGGCCAGCACAGAACTCGCTGGACTTGGTTTGTGGAGGAATCGAGGGCTTTTCACCAGTAAAAATAAGTAATATTTTTTTTTTTCACGAAAGCTCTACTTTAAAGCAGAACTAAACTAAAAAATTACACTTACCATTAATCCTGCAGATCCCTCAATGGCGCTGGTCCTTCCCACGATTTGTCCCTGGAATTCCTCTTTATCCCAGGGAGGAGGAAGAGCCGGGCACCGCCTTCTTGTCTTCTCTTCCGTCTTCTTCTTCAGTCTTCTTTCTCCGTCACCCGGTCTCGCACTGCGCAGGTGTGAGATCGGGTGACGTAGCCACTTTGAAGGGGGAAAAAAAGAACGCCAATCTCACTGCGCATGTGTGGGATGGGCATCTATTTCCCCTTGGAGGAAAGATGCCCCTTCTGCGCATGCCTAAGTTCAGGGCATGGGCCAAAGGAGCAGCCGGAGTCTCCCAGGATGCGTGACGTAGGTGTCCCGGGAGGCTCTGTGCTCCCATTAAGTCTTGATCGACGTGTTAAGTTTGGGTACGCTTTAAGAACTGTTTTACCTACTATTGGATTTGTATTTCTGAACATTTATTCCTGAAAGTTTCACAGCTTTGCCACATAGCTCATCCAGCCAGGAGACCTTAATACATGATCCTTAGACTGGATGATGGAAAGAAAGGTAAGAAAATAGCTGAAAGGGGAAAGCAATGATAGTACATTACTGTAATCAGTCGTAGAGGGCTTGATGATGTTTGCAGCCCGTCAGAGAGGAAATGATGTAGGCTCAGGATACCTACTGCAATTTCTAATCCTTCATGTTTTTGAGGTGAAGGATGCAAGCAAATAAAACTGTAATCTTTCATTAGAGGAGAGGAATCTCTCTCAAAAAACATTAAAGCTCTAAATCCTCTAATTAGTCTAGGTTTATTCAAGAATATATGTGTCATATGTCATGGAAAATTCTTTGGTTCATTGGTGTCATTGGTTCTTATAATAAAGTTTCACTGTACGGATGAATCTGAAAATTCCCCTAGAAATGTTAGTGCCTGCATTGGCTGATGTGATGGGGAATAAATGGCCCAACAAGGGCTAAAAGATAGTCTTTGTGCATATGTGCAGCTTCTTCTCCCTACGTCACTGATAATGGCAGATTGCATGCTCAGGTCTTACAACATGCCCAGAGATCGTAACACAAGAATCACACAATAAAATAACTATAACATGGAGGGCACAGACATTGGCCTTTACAACTCCAAAAAATGGGTTTTTATTTAATTAAAATGTCTCTAAGAGCACCTCACCACTGTGATAGAGATATGTAAAAGACATTATCCTTTAGAGTCAATCATTCTCAAGTGCGTAGATCCTTTTATAATTATGAAGGCAAGTAACGATCTTCACAGGTCATCTCAGTGTAGCTAATAGCGGAGCTAGTTTTATTAAAAGTGTTGAGAGACATTAATTATTCATCAGCACCTGCTCTAATGTGAAAGACTCTAATTCATCTTGTGAGCCGGAGAAGCATGTTTCAGTCACCTTTATTTTTAATGAATATATTGCATGCAACAAAGCTAATTCTTGATTTCACAAACTAATCAACACAAATAGGCAAAGTCATATTCTGAAAAACCTCTAAAGGAGGTAAACCCCGAAAATACATATGAATACATAATGCCCTTGGAGCTACAATACTATGCGGACTTTAAGGAACACGTGTCAGTACAGCCATAGCCAAGACTTCCTAAAACTTCCTTTGCCCTCCTCCCCCATGTGCAAATGTTCCAGCATTACAAGTTCTTTTGATTGGTGCCGGGTACCCCTTTTCCACGTCTGATGGCAGGCATTGGCAGCTTCAGTGGTACCCAGAAATTTATAAAGAACCCAACAGGTCTATCAGTGTATAAGAGGACTTGCAACTGAACCAAACAAACTAGGCAAGTGGTCTGTGGGTCAGTTAGTGCAATTTTTATACAATTAGAATGGGATTTGCATAAAAGATTCATTGAATCCAATTGACCATTTCTAGGGGCTATTACTAAACTAAACTGGGCAGTAAGGTTGGTTGGCTCAGCAGTTGTTGCGCAGTGAGATTGGCACTCTTTTTTTTCCATTGACAGCAGGCTACGTCACCTGATTTTACGCCTGTGCAGTGCGAGATCGGGTGATGTAGCCAAAAGAAGAAGAAAGAAGACGGCCGAAAATGGCGGCCCCCAGCATTTCCTCTCCGCCAGGAGAATTATAGGACAGCGCGGTACCAAGTTAAAGACATCTTTGGAGGCTGTATGGAATTAAAGGTAGGTGTGATTTTTAAAATTTTATTTTAGGGATAGTTCCACTTTAAATCCATTATAGAAGCAATGTTTGTCATGCACAGGAAATGGAGCATAAGAAAAGGAAACACATGAACGGTCCTCCAAAATGCTTCCAAAACACATTCCGTACACTTTAAAAAATGCTTGGAAACCACTTGACAGTGGCCCATAAATTGCTCCTATTCATGTCAGTGGAAGCTTCCCAGAATTATAGATTCTAAGACCTGGGGACACAGCCTAACAGGTATTTATTACCTCTCAAAGAGATCACAACACTCCCTGTTCCAATACATTCATCTGCTTTCCTCATCAATAGAATGGAGCCATGTTTGTTCAGGCATCATTCAGGTTCAGTATGAAACTGACCGTCCCCCCACCCCAGTGCTGCCTCTTAAATCCGTATTAAATGGCATGATGGCATGGACATAAATCCGTATTAAATGGCATGATGTTTGCTTGGTGTATTGTACACAATTATCATTGTTTTAATAAAATACTTATTTTATGTACATTTTTTCATACATATGTTTCTTAGTTGCATCTCAGTGCTACTGATTTTCTGCAGCCACAGCAGTCTCCATGTATACACATGACAGCATGGCATTTCTTTGGGTGGGTTTTCTGGTGAACCATGCCAACTGTATGCTGTAAGGCCAAATGTAGGGGCAGCATATTGCTTTATTTTACCTGGGGAAGAGATTAAAGGGCTGGGATAAGTCTGTGAGTAATTGTGGCTCTGGACATTTATAGCTCTGTATTTGGGATCCAGGAATGTGTGGACCAAGCCTTCAATCTGTTCCCCAGACCAGGATTTGAGGATTGCTGCGCAGCTTCTAAATCCCCAAAAAGTGGGTGGAGCTCAAGCCTGAGCTCAGGTGTGTATCAAGGAGAGGTCTGATTGGATGTAAGTGTTCAGGTGTGATAACAATCAGCAGAGTTTGGAGACTCGGACCACAGCAAAAGCTTCACTGTAGTGGAGGCTACAGAATCCTGCGTTTTGCACTGTTATTGAGGACTTGGGAGACTAGGACTTTGTTTTGTTATCTTTTCCACTAAAGAAAAGCAAATGGAGTATGATTGTACAACAGAAAGCCACATAAGGGCAGCTGACTGCTCACTGGAAATCAGCTGCCCAGACCACAGCCCTGCAAGGAGCCATGGAGGTAAATCAAAGATGCAGGCTGGGGTTGTGCAGCAGCTTGTTAAGAGGTGGGAAATGGCCTCTGTTGCCCCTAGCAACTAGCACAAGCCCAGACTGGACTTGACAATTTCAGCATCATGAGAGAATAAATGCCGAAAGCCTGGTCACATGTGACTTGTCTATAAGCCTGGAGATCTGTTTTGAGGATGTCATTGCCATGGGTAACCAATGAAAGCCGAATGTGTGGAACAATTACCAGCAGAGTAAGCTGTGTGGTAGATGCTACAACAAGGGCCGGTGTGCTCCAAATGGTCCCTTTATACAGTATTGGAAAAAAGATGATGAGGCTGAGAGAGATATTTTCTTCACTTCACCCCACCATGCTTCACTGTTTAGGAGGAGTTCTTCTGAAACTGGTAAGATTGTTCCCTTTACTAAATGTGCGGCACATAAGTGATTGAATGTGACCTTTATGTGGTCTTGGAGGCTGGAACTTGCAGGCGTATCGCCCATTGGTCCCAGATAGGGATTTGTAGGCCTGCAGGACCTGCCAAAGGAATGTCTAATATAGGACTTTGGATTGATGGTAGGAGGGATCCCAATTTGGGTGTCTGTAGATGCATCCAAGGCCAAATCATTAGTGCACCTCTTTTTATTGTAATATCAAATGATATTGATCAGACTTTCACTATTGAATTTGAAACTAGGATTGGTATAGTGTACTATGAACTGATAAAATTTAAATCTGCAGGAGTAGAGGTCATCTTGGGAACAGACTTGTGATTTAACAAAAATGTGACATCACTGACAAATGTTGTTGAAAGTCTAAAGTGTGCTGGTAACCAACAGGAGTGTTTTAGAAGAACTGACAGCTCAGGTGCCTATAGCAACACCTGGATGGAGCTGCACCCACAAGTAGTAACCGGCTATTCCAGCAGACAAAACTGAGTCAGAAAGATCTCGGGTAAATGGGAGAGTACATGTATCTGAGTTTGTCGGTCAGTTTTACCACCTATGTAAAGGTGGCTATCTCTTCCCCTCCTGGTAAAGACTGAAGGGAAAACCTGCAGGCTCCTGAGATATTTGTGTCCTATATCCCAGCAAGCAATGGGCTGCTCCTTCTGCTCTTGCTAGAGATCAGGCGTCGGGGGCTTTCCTAAAATGTAAAAATCGGTGCTTGATCTTGGGCATGCTCAGTTCCAGAAGCACAGCAGAAAAAACTTGGTGCTGGAGGAGTGGCGAGCGCTGGAATAAGAGGGAGGCCATGTCAGCGCAGGACTCTCTGGGCTTGGTTTGTGGATGGATCGAGTGCTTGATATCCATAAGGGTAAATTATTTATTTTTCCTAAAAGTCCCTATACTTAATGATCTGCTGTTGTGTACATTGGCATAAAAATGCCTTTGACAAAAATATGGTGAGCAAAGTGATGAGCAGGTTCAAGAGAACTTTAAATCAGGGCAGTTAAACATAGAAAAATGTAGAAATCCATGTACAGAACCCTGGATATTGTCACTTTTTCAGGAGTATAATACTGTGTATTGTGATCGAACGCCTTGTGGAAACAGACTCAAGAAACAGATGGCCTTGGGCACGTGGGTCCTCCAATCAGCTGTGACTGCAGGTGAACCCCGGATGAACTCTCAATGGAGATTCTCCATTGAGAGATCATCTTAGTTTGTCGAGAACTCGACCTTGGGCGAATCACAAGGCTGTTCTCGCTAACATGTTCTGTAAGCGAGAAAGCCCCAAATCGCCGCGAGATTGAAATTACAAAAATTTTGCTAGCTCATCCCTACTCAGGTGGTGATGTTGGCCTAAAAAGTGAGGTACAGGCAGATATTAGGGTGATGAAGCAGTCATTTCACAGTAATTTCACAGCACAAAGTAAATCCCTCAGCAAACAAATTCTTCATGTGTAAACGTTGAGGTTATGCTTAGATAAATGTAAAATTGTGCACTTGGGAGCTAACAAAATGCATGCTTCATACTGTCCAGGGGGAATACATTTGGCGGAGTCAGAAATGGAAAAGAATCTGGGGGTTCTGGTAGATCATAGACTGCAATGCCAAGCTGCAATATCTAAAGCTAGTAAAATAAATTCTTGTTATAAAAGAGGAATAGACTGCAGAGATGGAGAGATAATCCTGCCACTGTACAAAGCATTGGTCAGACCACATCTGGAATATGCAGGCCAGTTTTGGGCCCCAGTTCAGAGTGCAGAGAAAGGCAACTAAACTAATAAAAGGAATGGAGGAGCTCAGCTATGAGGAGAGATTAGCTGAACTGAATCTATTCTCCCTTGAGACGAGACATATAAGGGGGGATATGATCACCCTGTATAAATATATAAATGGTTCATATAGAGAACTCTCTTCCACATTATTCATTATGAGATCATTACAAAGGACAAGAGGGCGCTCTTTGGAGGAAAAGAAGTTTAAGCTCCGGATAAGGAAGGGATTCTTCACTGTAAGGTCTGTGAAAATGTGGAATCGGCTCCCTCAGGAAGTAGTTTCAGCAACTACTATAGATTGCTTTAGGAAAAAGCTGCATGATTTCTAGAAGCACAGAATATAACTGGGGATTAAGGATTTAAAATAAAAAAAGCAGTGACTGTTGATCCAGGGAACATCCGATTGCCTCATGGAATCAGGAAGGATTTTTTTTCCCCTGTTGTTGAAGCAAATTGTACCCGGGTTTTTTTTTTGCCTCTGGACTAACTATGTCTTATAGGGTTTTATATCTGGAATATGTTTTTCCTTAGTGGTTGGACTTGATGGATTTATGTCTTTTTTTCAACCCAACCTACTATGTGACTATGCTTGCAGATCTGGAAAATGAGAAAACGTTTGTTCCAGGTTCAGAGAGTACAAAAGCTGCATGTATTGCATGGGAGGTAGTAAATATATCAAATAAATTGTGCTGGTTTTGGGAATGTAATGAAATCTGTGCAACCTGACCGTTCCAATGAAAATACTATGCAGAATGATTGTAACCTTGTTGATAATGTATAAGGTGTTTTAGGTTCTGAAATACTGTGCAAAAGCTTTGACTTCAGTGCAAAAATGACCGTCTTGTGCTTGAACGTTCTGTGAATACTGCTCAATAGGGCTGGCTCTGCTTTTGAAAATATTATTGTTGTGGAACATAACAAATACTCAAAAATGCAGAATGACGCCACAAAGGACACAATGGATTCTGGGTTATATAAGGGGTGTTGTGAAATGTTAGAGAGGCTGGATGGAGTGCTGGGAGGTGAAAGTTTTTCTGGAGAGTGTCAAGGTAATGTGATGGATAATGTGAGAGCAGGAAGCCAGTTGGTGACAAAGGTAGGTTGCTAGAGTTGGAAGAGGGACTTGGCCACTTTGTCCCAGGTTAGATCACTTCCTGGGTAGTGATCATGAAGGGGTGGAGAGTTGTAGCTTTGTAAGGTATTTAGGGCCAAAAGTAGTGGTTTTTTTTTTTTTCTTTGCCAACCTTTATTCCTTATTGGTAAAAAAGTTGGATACAATGAAAATACAGGGAATATAAGTAGTTCAACATGTTAAAGAATACCTAAACTCAGAATTTTCTTTTACATAAAAGGGTAAACAACCATTTTATTCAAAGAGGCGCTCTCTCTGTGCCGGGTCGAAGACGGATACCAGGACGACGCAGGAAGCGATGGAAGAAACCACATATTAGGAAAAAATATTAAATATGTAACTACAGTAACAAACCATTTAGGGTTAGTAATCATGTATAAGTAAACAGTATCTAATGCGATGGAATATTGCATTTAGGGTTGTCTAGCCAACATTCCCAATCCAAATGCAGAAAGTGTTTATTATTATTATTAATAATAAATCCATAGTTGTGTCACTAACTGTCCCTCAAAGGAGCTCACAATCTAATGTCCCTTCTATAGTCATATGTCATTAATGTAGTCTAGGTCAATTTAGGGGGAAGCCAATGAACCTATCTGCATGTTTTTGGGATGTGTGAGGAAACCGGAGTACCCGGAGGAAACCTACGCAGACACGGGGAGAACCTGCAAACTCCATGCAGATATTGTCCTGGCTGGCATTCGAACCTCGCACCTAGCGCTGCAAAGGCCAGAATACTAACCCCTGAGCCACGGTGTTTTATGTGAAATTGTTTAAAAGCCAACAATGGGTTCAAAGGAACATTGAAGATTAAGGTCTAATACAGTTTTAGTGAATGAAGGAAGATCTGGTGTTTTCCACAATAGTAAGATTTGTACTTTAGCTTCTAAAGTAAATGAATTATAGAGATTCTAGTCTGTACAGGGAGTTTTTCTAATCCCAGGTGTAGCGTAGTGGCGATTTTTGCATCTTCTTCTATTTTGTATTTCAAACATTTTTTTGATCTTCCTCTATATTATACCTGGGGAAGATATAAAAGGCTCTGGAGAGAGTTGTGAATAATTGTTATGCTGCAGATTTGTAACTTTTTTTTTTTGGTATCCAAGCCTAGAGGAATAGGTAGGCCAAATGCTCCTTCCCTTTACAGAGCCAAGATTTGGGGATGGCTGTGCAGCATCTGCCAAATCCCAATAAAATAGAACTGCAGTGCATACTAGCAGAAAGAATTGGAACCTGGGGCCAGGTGTGGCTCAGGGGGACAGCTTGGTGTAATGTGAGTGCTCGGGTATGATAACCATCCAGCAGATGATGACGCACAGACTCTGGGACCACCACAGCACAAGCACCCCTAGGCGGAGGCTACAAATCTGGGGCTTTACTTTAGACTATTGCCAGACTGCACTGATCCTGGTTCCCCTAAATATCACACAACATAATAACAAAATGCCCACTTGTATGTAACAGAAAGTCATGTTACAAGAAAACCCAGCATTGTCACCAAAAAATGCATGGCCTAGGACCTTATAGAGGGATTTCCAGGTATTATTTAAAAACATTTGCAAAATTAAAACTGAAACCTTCAAAATTACATTAACATGTTCAAGCTTTAGATTTTGAAGATTTTGGTTTAAAGTAGTGATAGACCAGTTCTATTTGTATTTCTTGTTCCACAAACATTATGCAGTGAATGTAGAACATTTCAAATGAAAAATGATTGTTCAAGAGTTGCATTCTTGTTGGAACAATAAGAAGCCATTATGTATGGACACTTCAAATCACCTGGAAGGAATAGACTGCCGTGTGTGGAAGGGGCTTCGTCAGCACCTGGAAAATAAGCAAAATATAATTTTTTGTGATTTTTGTTCAGATACGTCTGTGTATGTTCACCGTTACTGCTGTGTTCTTATCACATTTTACTGCAAAATTTGTAGTCCAATGGATGGGTAATCGCTGAATCAGAAAGAAAGAGATTCACTAGACCACCCAGGGCTTTGAAGTAAAATATCTCTATTTTCCATAACTGAATTTTTTTACATTCTGAATATGTCCTTTCACAATATTCTCACCGACAAACTAAATGTAATCACACCTAGACAGCTCCTGTCTTTGCTACACTCCTACCATATAATCATGGTGTCCAGAGCAGGAAGTTCTTCCAACTTCTGTGAGATGTTGTTTGACTTCCTATTTGGGAAGAAAATGGCCTGTCATACTTGTCTCCAGACAATAAGCGATTGTGATCTTCCGTACAAATGAAACATTTTTATGGCTCAAGGCTTGATTGCTAGTTCCCTCCATAACTCAATCTTTGAGAGCTCGGATGAAGGTCAGTAAATGAGAGTCAGATCTTAAATCTTCAAAGTCATGACATGAACAAAATGAATTCTTACGAGAGGCTAAGTAATTATATTACCTTTTGGATGTGAAATGAAAATGGTCCCCAGTACAAGCACAGTTGAGGAGTCAAGTGCTCGTTTCAGGTATTACATACTTATGAGAAGATAAATTAAATCACAGAGATTGAATTTTTTTCATAATTACAAGAAACCAGAATGTAAGAAACTATTTTGGGTCATTTATGCATTTTCCTGTTATTCTCTGGATCAATATGGTTGGCTTGACATAGGTGAGCAATTGGTGGATTTGTGCCTATAAAACCCAGTTGTGTACATCTAACGTTAAGCTCTTATATAGGAATGAAAGTACAATTTTATTTTACTGAAGATATCAGGCACCAAATAGTAATATGCTTGCATAAATCATTTATTCTCATATAATCATTGTCTACTGAAAAGGACAGATAACCTGCAAGATATTAAAATTCATACAGTCCTTTTTTTTCTGTTTTTACTTATTGGCTGCCTTTATTAGAATATCACATGGCAGTAACTCAATGCATTTAGCCATATAGACAATGTCAAATGACCTGCTGAAGTTGAAACAGAGAATCAAAATGGGAAAGATTTGTGACTTTAATTGTGATGTGGTTGTTGGTGCTAGGTGAGCTGGTCTAGTCTGAGTATTTCAGAAACTGTTGATATGTTTTTGTGCACAACTCTCTCCAGTTACAGAGAATGGTCTGAAAAAGGGAAAATATCCACCAGTAGTTCTGTAGGCAAAAATGTGATGTCAGGAGAATGGTTCAAGCTGATGAAAAGGCAACAGTAATTGAAATACTCACTGGTTACAACCAAGGTATATGTCTGAATGTGCAGTATGTGAATCTTGAAGCAGATAGAGTACAGGCACCTGAGGGTAAAGTTTGCACTGGCTCGCCAAAATTGGACAAGGGAATATTTAAAAACACTGTTTTGTGTTTGTGTGTTTTGTGTGATGTTTGGATGGTGCGGTCAATATTTGGAGATGGAAGAAAGGATACATCCTGCCTTGTATCAATGGTTCCCGCTGCTGGTGTTGTAATAGTGTGCAGGATATTTTCTTGGCACATTTTGGGCCCCTTACTACCAAGTGACCTTTATGACCACAGTGCACCCATCTTTTTATGGCTACTTGCAGCATGATAACACACCGTGTCACAAAGCTCAAATCACCTACTAATTATTTCTTACACATATCAATAAGTTCACTATATTTAAATAGCCTTCACAGTTACCAGATCTAAATCCAATAGAGCACCTTTATGTTGTGGGTGGAACAAGAAACTTTGCATCAATGATATATCACAGCTTCTGCATTCTACGTGAGTTTTGCAGTCAGTTTGGGTTTTACTTAACCAATTAAATAAAAACCTGAAGTTCAACAGCCACGCAGTCTTTTATCTGGTATGATATTAGAACTTGTATCTGAACAATACCATCATGGTGTGACGCTTCAGTCCTAGATATATAAAGCAATAGAATCCTGACAGAGAATGAGAAACTTCATCCTTTTAAAGCAGTGTTTCTCAACCAGGGTTCCTCCAGAGATTGCTTGTAGGGATAAGCGAGAATGCCTCTTGATATTCTCACGAAAACTTTTTTGGCATACCGATTTTGCGGTCCCATCGGAAGATTGAGGAAATCATTACAGGATGATTCCCACGGCTGCATTCATGAACGCAGCTGTGGGAATCCTCCTGTGTGTGATCCCCGGGCAGTAGATGTTAATCATCCTGTGATGACTCCCACGGCTGCATTCATTGATGAGCATAGCTCCGATACTCGCACTGACAGGAGGACTTCATGATTGCAGCCGCAGTATTTCTCCTGTCAGTGTGCGATTCCCTAGGCACTAGAGGTTAAATGACGGCTTGCCCTCCTTAACGTCTAGTGCCCGGGGATCGCACACATGATGATTCTTACGGCTGCATTCATGAATGCTCCTCCTGTCAGTGTGACTACCACGGCTGTGCACATCAATGAATGCAGCTGTGGGAATCATCACAGGATGATTCCCATGGCTGCATTCATTCATGATGAGCACAGCCACAGTACTCTCTATCTACAGGAATCTCTATCCAAGAACATATACTAAAGGGCTGCAAGAGCAATGGAGAGCGATCTTGTCAGCTCCGCACCCCTGATTGCTCTTGCAGGTCCCAAAAAATTTGATCTTGATGGCTGAATTTACACAGGCCGTTTCCGCTTACATGTTCAGTAAGCGAGAACGACCTGATTTCGCTGCAGGATCGAATTTTAAAATTTCACTTGCTTATCCCCAGTTGCTAGCGGTTCAATGAGAAATAAGCAATTTGTGACTTTCACGTCAAATGATCTTTTTGCTTATTTGTAAAGGTTGTAGCCTTACTTAAGACCAGAAATGTAAGATGCTGTGGCTATAGTAATTATACCTGAAAATTATTTCAAGGGCTCCCCCGTGTTAAAGTTGTAAAACACTATTTCGGAGCCTATTTTTTAAAAAGTGGGGCGCTTTACTTGTCTGTCTTACTTGTTCTCAACTTTTAGGATGTCATATTTATTAATGAGGGATGGGTTTATGTCCTGGAGATCACACTTTTAAAAGTGGGAAAATGAGATAACATAATGCTTCTAAAGTCAGGATTGGAAGTTTAATTTTGCTTATGGAGTTTCTAGTCTCAATACTTTGTAAGTAGTGTATGAGGATCAGTAAATAGGTACTAACAATGATTAAAAAAAAAAAAAAAAACTAGCATTCACTACTTTTATGAATGAAGGGATATGGACAGCACTGTTTTAGAAAAAAAAGTAACTGCACATTTCCAGTAATCCCAATGAATCACCCTTTTTTAAAATGTGCCCAAAACTATTAAAATTGGCTTTGGATACTTTTAATAAATGCAGCATGGAATGTGCCAGCCCGTGCAATACATTTGCCAATGTAAATAAATGTAAAAATGAAATCGGAGGACAAACCATGTACTTTTCATTTAGAAAAAGCCCTGCTCTCCTAATAGATCTATTGAAATGGTCATTGTTTGCTTTTTTAAATTTATTTTAATGAACCATAGAACCAAATATGTACAATGCAATTCATTAGAATGGGTCATGCAGTAGATTGAGGTGCAGCAAATAAATGCTATCTTGCTTTAACTTCTGTCAGTCCCATTCTGCTGAGCCCAATAGAATTTTCCCGACATTAATGAATGCTTTTCAAGACGATTACATAAACCAAATTTTCGGAGGGAGTAGAATGAAAGGTTTGTGCTTGTCATTCAAAAACTAGGTTAAAACCAATCAGCTTCTGCTGCTTCTCCAGATAATGTTATCAAACGGTAGCTTACTCATTCTAGATGACACCAGCAAATTGCCAGTGCAGAAAGTGCCCGAGGGAACTACACAGCTATTAAACTGCTATGGTTAAAACCATTTAACCGCTTACTGCAGCACAAATATGGGTTGTTTAATTTGAACCCCTGAGTGATCTCGGAGAAGTCTCAATCAATTTGCAAAGCCCAGGCTGTGCCATTATAAAAAGTTCTGACAAACTTGTGAAATAAATTAGGAAAAGTCAAATATATTTTCCTAAGCTTCAGAAAGGTTGAGAATAACGATTCCTTGTTCTCTGAGAAGTTCTAGAGTCCCAAGGAAAAAATACAGCACCATTGTTCTTTATCTATAATTATATAGGATGACTCCAGCTTTATCTAATCACAGATACAGGAAAACCTAAATGGACAAAATGTGTAGTGTTCTGGCTAAAGATAAGAAATATTCATAGTAGAAGTAAATACCATTGAAAGCATTTTCATATAAATGTTTAATAAGTTGTTTTTTATTTACCTGTTGTTCCTACCAGAAATCTTGTGAGTTGGGAAATTCCTGCCTGAGCTGTACTTTTAGGAGGGGTGGGAGGTATAGTATAGTGTCATAGCTACAAACCAATGGTTCCTGATGTAGAATTTGTACCATATCCCCCCACCTGGCAATTCTGTAGCTCAGTGGTCTTCTAGCTCAGTGGTCGCCAACCTTTTGGGATCTATGGACCACTAAACTTTTAAAGGCTCTGGACCATGCATGCACAGAGAGCCGTGTGTCTCACAAAGGAGAAGAAACTTCCCCCCCTTGGTGACGTCATTATGGCAGAACCCACTCTCCCATCACGGGTCTGAAGCTGTGATGGAAGGCGGTTTGAGTTCAGAGACACAACCGGCCCACCACCCTGAGCCTGTGATCTGTACGGGAGGCTTGGTTCACTGCTCTGGCTAGCTGCGCGCCAGCAAGGGCCACTGACCACCAAACTTTTCACGCAGATCACCGGTTGGCGGCCACAGTTCTAGCTATAGTTCTATAAGAGCCAGTACCAATATTTGAAAAGGCCCTTCCTCCATATCAGAAGTATCTGTTTTTACATTTTACATTCCCCTTCATATTAAAGAGGCCCTCTCAAAATCTGTATCCCTTGTTCCTTTATTTTAGAGTCTCTTTGCATCAGTTTCCCATTTTACATAGAAAAAAACCCTTGATATCTGAGCCCTACCTTCAAGTCAAAGTCTCACCTTTACATCAGAAGCCCTACTTCATATCGGGAGCCTCCAGACCTCCATTGGTGAGGACTCTCCGCAGCTAACCTGTGAGTGTAATTTCACCGTCCGCTTTCCTGCTGAAATTTCCTGCTACAGGCTTCCTTTTGTCAATGGTAGAACATCTCTTCTGGCTCTGTGCATAATAGTGAGTGGCAATGGTCGTGAGGAGGACCCCTGCAGGCCCTAAAGCTTAAGGGGTATGGGCTCCATTGTAACTTCTGTTCCTATAACAATGGCTCCTGCCAGTGGGCACTTTGCTATGCCAGTAATGAAGCAGCATTTGAAAATGTAGGTGTGTGGTAGTAAGTGGTATTCAACCAAAGCAGATTTGTGTCCATTCGCTCTGTATGGGCAGTCCAAAGGGAGATGTTTTATGTAGCATCTCAGTCCCCGGTATGGTGGCCGGACGTAAGGAGGTGTTAACCGCACCTCACCACCAATCTGAGTTTAGGCTTAGTTCCCAGCTGTCCCTGAAGGCAACAGAACACGTCCCCTTTATCCCTATCCTATGGTGGCATGTTTCTTCTCCATAGATACAATATAGTGACTGGGCATTGTCACCCCTAGGATAGGAATTAAAATAATGATAGGATTGCCAGCTGAAAAAAAAAAAAAAAAAAAAAAAAAAAAAACCAAATGCAGCCAGCACATTGATGGACTGGTAAGCTGCAGTATGTGAAAATGTGCGTGGGTTTAGATATACTTTAACCCTATGAACATAGGGAAAGATGCCTCTGGTAACATTGTACTGTACTAACTGCATTAAAAAAACAAAAAACTTCATTAACTTTAGTGGTGTATCGCTAAAAGATGTGTAAGTGACCTTCATCAAATGTTCATTGCATGTGTTTTGAATAGTTTTAGTTAATTCAATCTTAATCACTTTCATTTACTTCATCTATATGCCCCAAAATGCTACCAAAAGCTGACAAAGCTATGAAAAGTGTACAGAACCCAGTCTGTGACACCTGAACTATGAAAGTGTACCCCGTGTTTGTTTCTAAACATATTACACCGATAGGGTCTGCTTTGGCCACCATCAGGTAACCCGTCCTGCAGAACTGCCGTGCAGGTATTGTCTATGTGGACAAGAAATGGCCGCAAATAGCCAGAAGCACTGAGAGTGAAAACAAGCATTTTATGTACAGAATCCGTAATTCTTTATAGTATACTGTTCTTTGGGTGAGGAGCATCACAGCTGGCAGCTTCCAAGCACACAGCAAACTGCTGCCAGTCCAGGAACAGCAAACCAGATTTACACACTGCTACAGCAAATCCTCAAAGAACAAACACAGGGCTCAAAGCAAATTGTCCCTTAGTGGAACTGAACCACATTTCTGTGCAGCTGCTTGCAAAAAATGGTTACCAAGCTCTCGCCTTCAATTGAATGGGAAAGTTTGGGGTCACGGCTGAGCTTGCAGCAGGACACCATGGCTCATTGTGGATCTGAAATAGCCCCTAATGTTCTTCAGTAAAGATGCACATTTATGAAACTAATAAATAGAATTAGTCTATAAAATGATAGTGATTTAGTACGCACCTTTATGAACAGGAATTTCTATGTATATCACAGATCTTGAAAGCCAATTCCCTCCGATTTACCATTTTTATATTCTTTCCCAATTCTCTAATTTCATAGGAAAGCAAACTGTTGGGGCACATTGCTCCTCTTCTGAGTATTTTCAGAATATGAAAGGAGCAGTATGAGGACAGTGATCATTTACAAAAGATCAGGTGATGATGAATCTCTAATAATTTTTAATAATATTAAAAATATTGAAATTTACTTTTAAAATGATATAGCTTTTAGATTTGATGACTGGGATTATACATTTTTTTTCTACATCATTACCATTGCATCAAAAATAAAATTCAGCTTTCTTTTAAAAAGAACCTATATACAGAATTGCTTTATAAGCCATTTTATAATTATCTATTCCTTTTTTATGATCGCTAAGATTTTCTAAAACCATAGCAACAATACTGTGCATCCAAAGTGCCCCAGGAATCTAATTTCCTGTTCTTTTGATTGGCTGAATACATTTCCTTAAATTCTGCAGAACGTAAGGTAAATGCAGACATCTCAGCAATTTTCTTTTTTACAGGTTTCCTTTAAAGCGGACCTAAACCCAAAGTCACCAAAAGGTAAAGCTAATCCACAAAGGAGACATGTAATGTCTCTATAAATGTCAAACGAAGCTCTGACTCCTGGTGGCTCTTGTCTTAGCCGCACACAGAGCCACCCACTAGAGAAAATGTAACTCCTGCACATGCATCCAACATTTAATAAAAGGATGGCCACATTTATACCATTGGCAGGACCAGGTTTCTCCATAGACCCCAAAGGTTATGTCCAAGAGCAGCAAGGGTAACAGTGGCAGCATAAAGCCTCTCACAGATCATGTTGCTAACTTTGAGTAACACATTGTGACAACACATTTGTAATAACCTGTTTCTAACCTTATGAGCTCTTTCCATCTAGACTTTATCATTCAGCCAATCCCAAGATCCTTATAAAATCTTTTTTAATTCTGAGAATCCAATAAAAAAAACAAAAATACAGAAAATGTGCATGAGTAGCAGATGGCATTAATGATGTTTAATTAAAGATCAGAGCAGAAGGATGGCAATTAGCCATCCTTACAGTGTCTTTGATCAAACTCCAGCACTCCCCTAGCGTCAGGACTCGCCAGACCCTCTACACCAGGATGGGTCATTATAAAAGGAAAGTTTTATATTTAGATACACTTATCAAGGAAGTGAGTTCAGAAGTTATTTTTTTTTTTTTTATATGGAGATTTGATATAATTAAATTATATTTACGCTCACTTAAAATATTTATAACATTTAGCGCATCATATTCCAGGAGCACTTTTGTGAAATCCAAGTACCTCTCTGGTAAATTGATTCTGATACAAAAACAAAAATTAAATAGTAAATGTACCTGTAAAAGAGAATACCTAGGACTTGCGTTCTAGTAGAGTCCACCGCTACTTTCATGGTCTCTCCTAGAGATGGAACCACAGCAGGGACCAGAGCAGTATTGGGGGTGCAGGTTGCAAAAGAGGGAAGTGTTTATGCTTTCCAATGGCAACATTTGGTATTTAAAAGTTTGTATTGTGCCCAGTTTCACTTTATAGACAAATGGAAGTATCGCATTCTTTTCGGGCACTCTATAAGGGTAGATTACACAGTAGCTTCTGCAAGATTTCTGCAATATTAATAATCTATCAGCAGAGCACCACACCATTATCAGACATTTTACCACAATCGGTGGAATCTGCAAGAAATATCAGTTGGCCTTTAATAAGCCAAATCAGGTCTAGAAAATCTCATCACAAAACCATAGTGTGCTTAACTTTTTTTATTCGCTTATTTTTCTTTTTTAAAATGTCTGAAAATATGTATGTAACATTATTTACAAATCATAAATAAAAACACAGGGTTAACAAGAAAGAACAATTAAAAAAAGTATGTTCCCAGCAGTGCTAAAAAGTTTCATAGACTTTAAAAAAAAAAAAAAAAAATGGGTCTACAGCCATTTAAACATGCAGAAGGTGCTTTGTCTGGGGTCTCTTCACATATGGAGTATATGGATTTTTCTGGTACAAATTGCTTAATACTTCACATAAATACAACACTTGATTAACTTTTTTTTTCCCCCATCACTATCGGTAAACAACATGCCAAATGGGTAGACACAATCCTGATTGCAATATTCAATATCTGACAGTTACAACAAAATGGCTGTTACTTTCGGGCATCAAAAGGTTAGAAGAAGGAATGATCAATAACTGCGCAAATCTAAGTCCGTTTCCATATTTTCTCTGGTGAGGTCAATTGTATGATAATCTTTCCTCCTGGGCAAGTAATAGGTGAAAGTCATTAAAAGTTTTCACAGATACAATCTGCACTAAACAGGATTTAGAATTTTGATTTTTTTTTTTTTTTTTCTTAAATACACATATACAAAACAGTTGACTGAAGAAAGTTTGTGCTATAACTGCAGACTTGAGACAGTCGAAAAATCTGCCTATTTGGAGGCACAGGACATGGGTTACGCATTGTACAAATCTGGAAATTTTACAGAAAATGGGGGAACACCACGGATGTTAATATGTAGACATGAGCATGTCGGGGAAGTTCTTGTGTGCCAAACGTCAGATAAATTTATATTCCTTAAGAAATGTCTCTGCCAAGTTTAGGAATGTGTAAATTTCAGACGTTCTCAAGACATTCGGTCTCCTCTGTCGTTTCTCCTCTAGATGCTCGACTTAGAAGACCCATCCATTTCATCAGTAGTTCTTCATCTTCAACACTAAAAAACAATGTTTGCTGGGATTGGCTTAGTTTAAACACATGTTTTATGTCCACCTTATCGCTGGCACTTGGTAAACTGACGTCATATCCTGGCAAAGGTATGGCACGCTGGGGTCGGACATCCTGCAAGTAAAGAAAAATGTTAGGGAATTTTCAGGGAATGTTGTTACCACAAGTACAGTTTAATATTCTATTCCCATCAACCGCTTCTTTTATACTCTTATATCTGTATGACCTGACATCCTGATAGGGACAATGTATATTTTGATGTTTGTTATTTTAAACCCCTCAACAAAAGAAGAACCACAACTTATTTAATATTATAATATGTTGGCACTTTTTAAATACAGTATAATAACCTTAAACTTTTTTAAAGTTGTCAATGTGGCATTGTATGTATGTGATAGAGTTGCCTGCAAAGAAAACATAGTGATAATGTAATTTACTTTTAATTATCTGCTTGATGTATCTAAGGTCAAATGATTTTTTAAACGACCCATGACCAATAGATTGTGCGAACCCAAGAAAGGATAAAATAGCAGGTACTGGATAATGGCACTTCTTGGGCTATTGGAACAGGCTATACCAGCCTTTTTCCATCTTTATAAGATGGAGGAGGGAACAACTGCTAGGTAATTATCTACAGCTCACAGTATTTTGGAAGGTGGCCAGTGGAGTGAATGCCTCTTACATTGCTGGCTGTTAGGAAGAATACCACCCTAAGAGAAAGCCAGAAAGATTATTGGTGGCACTGGTAATTGACCTGCGAGGTCCAAACTTCTCATGGAACCTCTGGTGGAACCCTGGATAAGAAACACTGGGCATTACACTCCACAAATTGAAAAGCTTTGCTAGTGGATAATACAGCATGTCCCCATGGAGGTGAGCGATAACATTCAGTTGGTATTATTGTAAGGAGTTAGGGGCAATTCTGATTTTGTGGGTAAACTTGTTCTCTATAAGTCTGGCGTGGCTCCTCTAAAAATCCCAGACAAGATACATAGAACAGTTTGCTCCTTGGCCTCTAAAATAAATTACTTTGACTACATAGCTCTGCAATACAGGTAATGATATTCCCATAAAAAAGATTTATGAACATCTTTTACAAAGCGATCCATAAAATAGTTCTGGTTATGACTAATTACTGTTACTATACAGTGGTGCTTCTAACGATTAAAAGTATCACAGCATTGTCAACATATAATCACTGGTAAACTAGAACAAAGGGAGCCACTTCTTTCTAACGGTGACCCCTAACAATGACAGGGCCACTGCTGTGCATACATACTCAAGGAACACGTTCCAGAATGATGAATTGCCTTAATCCTTGTGTATTTGTGTACGCTGACAATAAAGGGGTCAGACAGTTTTACGAGGATGGGAAATGACAGGAAGAGAAAATAATACACAGAAAGATAAAAAGCATCATAAAAAGCAGAGACAATATGACATGGAAAAGATCTGCGGGTTTGGAGCAGTTGGCAGATAAATTATATTTACTTTGCCGGTACAGTCTTATAAATCTACATTACCCCCATCCTTCATGGCTTTTGTGATCAGGATATAATGGAAACACATAGATGTTTAACCTGTCAGTGGCTGCGGTGACTCGGAGTTCTGTCTAAATTTTCCATACTTGACATAGGGGACATGCAATCAACAGGCAGAGGAATGTGATTCTATACGCAGATTTATTGATATTGTGTCATGCACATATGCAGGGGGAACAAATCCAGGAAATGTGAGTCAATGAGAAATAGGCACCAACAGATTTGGAGTCCAAAGTGTGTATTCCAATAAATTGCTATATACAATAGAGGAATGAATTCAAAAGAAAAATGACTATTGGTTTCTCCCTCTCCTCTTTTATCAAATGACTTTGAATACTGTGACAAGAGTGTTTACATTATCATGCAACAGAAAACATTTTAGATTCCCCTTTTAGGATTGCTTTTCCTTACTTGGCTGAGGCTTTTGAATTATAACTCTTCCAACTAACGTAACCTAAATGGAGTTTGGCTTGCAATTAGTCCCCTTTCTTCCAACCATTGCATATGGGAATGGGCTCATTTGGTGAATAGAGAAAGGGAACTAGTTGCAAGGTGGAGGAGACCTTCAGAAAGGTAAGATAGATTTACCAGAGCAGTTGGGTAACTAGGCCTACCATACATGGTATTCATTCCCCTCCTTACCAGAGGTATAAAGTAACTAGGCCAACTACTCATGTACTCCCTGGAATTCTAGCAACTGGAAGTCAACTTGCTGTTGTGGGAGATGCTACACTAAGTAGTGATTTTTAGACATTCTTAAGGAAATAAGGTTGGAACTGTTTACCATATTCTAGTATATATGCTTGTTCATAGGATTAAAATATTATTCTGTAATAACCCCTTTACAAGAGTAATGTTACACACAAGAGGCGAGATGGGGTATGCATCGAGATAAAACATGCAGAATATGTGAGATGGCAATCTCCAACAAGCCAGGTTGACATCACAGATGTAGGAAGTGAGACCTTTTATAGGGTTCTGACTTCATGTTTATGATAATTATACCCCCCCAGTGGGTCTAGGTGGTTGATTTTGTTCAGTGAAGGCATCCCCAAAGGTTACTGAGATTAAGTGGACACTGACAAAATGCAGCAGTTTTGCTTTACTACTACTGTCCAATTCAGCTCATTGATGTGTGTTTGCAAACTGATGCAAATGCTGCTACAAAGATATTAAAATTGTACCACGGGCAGGTGATGCAGGCCCCACACTTGTATAGAGGTATAGAAACAACTATCGTCTGTTTCTAGTTGTCCCTAACCATTATCTGAATCTGCTTTGGTTTCAATATTTATTTTTTTTGTATTCTGCTATATTGATTTTTTTCCACACGCATTTAATGTGCTATTATGTAACCGTGTGGAAAGAAGCATTTGCTGAAAAGCTCACAAAAGGACATGAATGAAAACATAACCAAAATGGAAAATATAACCTTTATTTTCCACTTTTTAAAATGGGTCTCAATATAGGATTAAAAATATGTGGTATAATTTTTCCTTTACATTTTAATATAAAATCTAACAGCCTGTGTCTGCACAAGCAGAAGTTACTGTGTGATAAAATGTTAATCCATTTCATATGCAGCTGTATAACAAACATTCTGATGTACTTCTTACTCTGAAAAGTACATTAGGGCAAGTCACGCGTTTTATTCTTGCATTGGAAGAGGTGGCGTTTATATGATCACCTTGAGAAGCATGCAAATGGATGAGCTGAAACGCGTGAAAATAATTCGTACGCCACGTCTCTCTCTCGTTCGAAAGGAACATAAAGTTTATGATAGCTGAGCACTGGAGAGACTCTTACTATGGTGTGTGGGTTACAGGCAGGATAAATAATCTTTGAAGATATATTTATCTTGGTACAGAATAAAAATCCAGATGGTTCTGAGTACTTGCACGATTATAACCACTTTTATATACCTATATATTATGTATGCACGTTTGTCAGGATTGAGAATATATTTGATTTAAAGTTATTTCCTAAAAGTTTTTCTGGCTGAATAGAGAAAGGAGCAGGGCCAGGTCTGGGGACAGACTGTAACCTAGGACTCCGAAACTTTTTCTTAGTTTTGGATAGGCTGGGGAAGAGTTGCAGGCTCAGAAATGTTCCCCACGCTTCCTTTTCTGAGGACACCTCACAGGATGTAATTCTCTCCAAATAAAAACCAAGTATTAAAAACATGTCTCAGCAGTCCATTCAAAAGAACTAAACCCTGCTTATATTCGCCTGTCCCTGTCTTGTTGTGAACACCACCAGCTTCTCTTGTTTTGATCTTCGACCATCCTAATTGTCCACGCCGGGATGACATAACTCCCAGGCAGGTGCTGATTTAGTCCCAGCAGCTACAGGACAAGCTGAGATGTGCATAGTATCCCCAGCAAGCCAATTTTACAGATGTAGCAAGTGATCAGACCGGTAAGAATGCTCTTTGCTGAAGGATATTGCCTGTTTCTTTCTGCACTACGGCTATGCCTGGTTGCAACTCTTAGTTAAAGTAGAACTTTAGTTCTGCTTTAAATACCTTCTTAAGGGATTTGCATTTGTGAACACCCACCACCAAGCCATGGATTGTTCCGTGTGGTATGGATACAGGGCCTTTTTAACAAACTGCTATCTAAAGGCTAATACAGAAATACCAAGCTTTCAGCAGACAAGAGAACGCTGAACCTGGGGCTGTCTGTCAGCACTATGACTTTTCCAGGAGATGAAAGTGTTGCTCAGTCATAGTCTCCCTACATATCTGGGTAAGAAGGGAGCGCCTAATATTTACAAAGCAAAGATCCCCCACCACACTACCTGGTGTTATATTTATCTTAGTGCACTGTGCTGTCAGTAAGCCAGCATTTCATGCATCACTCTTGCAGCTTCTATCTTCTCAGCACCATGAAACATCCACATTTAGGGATGCTCCTTTCTACTGCTTTCCTGGCTGGTTATAATTGGGTATGGCCTTTATTTCCTATACTACTACTATTTTCTTCCTGTGCTTTTTGTGGGATATTCTGAATATAAAGTACAGGTATATCTGACTATAAGTGGATTTGTAACTGCTCCTACTCTGCATTGCTATTGTGCTCTTATTGGTTTATATTTTTACTTTTTGAATGTAATTAGTGCTATTTTATAAGTAACTATCAGGCAACCAAAAACTACAAACTATGGATATTAAAGAACATGCACTTCTTAACAGGTGGCAAATGAGCTTGAGAATGATCTCGGTAGCTGCAGTTATTGTTGGGCAATTTATCTTTTAAAGTGTACAATAAAAGCACTAAAGTATTCCAAGTCCCTCTATCAGCTCGCTGTGTTAGTAGAGGCTGGCATGGGGGAGCTGAGCTGCTCAGAGAACGATTTTAGGGCTTCTGTTGAGAAATTTGAAGATGAATTGTTCTGGGGTGGCTGCAGCTACAGCGGTCAATGATGGCTTTCTTTAGAACATTTTAAATGAACCTGTATTATATAAAATAGACAGGCTTTTTTACTACTTACCTGGAACAAGAATTAAAATGGTATCTGAAAACACCAAGAATTAAAAACGTAACATCCTAATCTACATTTTTTTTTTTTTATTTGGACGGACCGCAAACCAGCCTTCTTTGCAAAGAGATCATTAATACATAATTGGCCCAGTGCAAGTTTTCTTGTGACATAAACCTACCATTACTACAGGCTGAAATCTCAGATTGCCGTCAAACAAACCAATCCACCTCTGGTCAGTGCTAGATTCTTACCTGATTGGATCCCTGGAGATACATAACAAGAGGTTCGTTCTTGGGGACACAAGCCCACATTTTGTACCACGTCTTCCCCTTTTCCAGAAAAAGGATGCTGCTGCTCATGATGCTGCTTTCTGGAGACAAGGAAATCTGCTTCTGAAATAAAGAAAAACACAGACTCCTCTGTAAGCATCTGCCAAGGCAATGAATTTCGTGTCCATAAAACCGGTCTCTCACCAATTTTATACCGCCATTAATTAATGTGCTACATTGATCCGTATTAAACTCTCTCTCTGCAGGATTAAATCAAGTGGTCATTTCAGTGACATGGTTAATTATAAAAGAACAGACTGCAATAAAGTAGCAGTGCTTATCCATGCCTTGCATTAGAATAAAACTGTGTGATAATGAAAAAGCTCAACATAAATCAATATAACAAATAACCATATATTACATAACTTTGGGCAGTTTGTGGACTGAGGCTGTAAAATAAAAAGTATTGCTTTTTATCATTTTTGCTTTTGAGTGTGCTATATACTGTATTTTATTAGTTGGGCTCAGGTCTGGGGGGATGTTGTGAGGTTGTGATTGATCTCTTTGTCTTGCCTGTACAGTGCTCCTGCAATTAAGGTGCTAAATCGCATCCCACCCCCTGGCACCTATAGGATAAGAATGGGGGTGGTAGTAAGTGATTCGGTAACACCTGCTGTAAAATATTAAGATAACATGCTCTTACTCCCTTTTCTTGAAATGATCAAAAAAAGGAATCCTAGACTTCACTCTCCTTATGTTCTTCTGATACTCTTTGAAATAACCCAGAGCTTATTCCTGGATGAGACAGGTCTCAGTTTGAATGGGGGATAAATAAAGAGTTTCTCAGAATTGGTACCAAGCTTAAAAAGACATCCACTCCCTTACAATCCATTGCATTTGAAGTCTTGTAAATCTTTAGATGACTTTAAGAATTACCTCAATATACTTTGAGTGGTTTGAACACCAATGAAAGCTGTTTTTTAATGTCCCAGTGTGAATATGATCTAAGCATAGAGTTTTATATTTTCCAGAAGCACGTCTCCAGATTCTGCGCAGTGCGAGGATTGGGTGACAGAAAAAGAAGGAAGCTGAGTACATTTTGCAGTCTGTGCTGGGACGAAGAAAGAAACAAGATTGCGGAGGAATTGGGAGCTTTCCTTTTTTTTGACAACCTTTACTAATACTTGCCCCCCCCCCCCATTAGTTATATTAGGTAAAAGGTTCTTTTTATATGGAAGAATTGTCCCTTTCACCCAAAAGTTTTGAGCTATTCCACAGTTTTGTGTTCCCATCATAGTTCTGGAGGCAAATGATTATCCTTCTAATATTTTAGGACTTTTGTAATATGATATTTGTGTTTTGTTTTTTAAATTGCTTGTTTTGATTTTTTTTTTCCCCCAATCTCTGTTTTCACTCCTTGTTCTGACTTTTTTTCTCATTGTTTTGCTAGGTAACACTCCTTTCATTTCAGCGATATCCCTTCTCGGACCTCATCCTTACAATTAATCAGCTAAAAGCATTCCATTTACTATTCACTAGTTTAAATGATCTGTATTATTATTGATTTTGCCAATTAATCTCTGTAAAAGATTGGTCAGAACACAAAGTTGTCTTGTTTTGAATACAATGGATAAATAATCATCATAGGTATGACTATAAACAGAATAATATTTATTAATTCAATGATTATAAATATTGCACAGTGCATGAAGAGTTTATCTATAAAATAAAATCTCCTAATTATAATAGATACAATTAATTAACCCTTTTATACCCACTTTAGCAGTGGGAATTCATTAAAAAGTTGATGTAGCAGCAAAAGTTTCAATCTTCCTGCTCCATTTCCAAATCTTTTACAGAGGGTGAGACTCCTCATGAAAATTAGTGAGGAGATTCTGGACGGGAGCTGTAAAACTCTGGCTGCTGTACAACATGTATTATCCCTGCTGAGTATTCCTGGCCCTTTAAACATAGCTATTACCGAAACCTTGCTGGGAATCTCAATCTGAAGTCAGCATTGAGATGCGATATCACTGCCACCTGAAGTGGTTTGTGAAATCTCCATAAGCATTTACTGTCACTATAAAATGTGAATGATGATGGATAGTAGGGGGAGGCCCTTTTGTACATCATAATTTCTTCAAAAAAAAAAAAAAGGGGGGGGGGCATAAAAGGTAAGCACCCCAACATTTTATATCATCTATTTTTACATATGAAGTAATTCTTTCAGCACCTCCTGTATTTTGCTCCCCACAACCCTGTTCAGCCCCCAGCATGACAACCTGGTGAAGAATAGTAATGCTAAGCCTGTGGTTGTGTCATTCTAAACCCCAATGCAGCCCTGGGGAGCTCTGATATTATAAAGCCTGGCTAAAGCTAGGTAAGTCTAAGTCCTGGTCCACCTACCTATCATGGGAAAGAGGCAGAGGCTGTACAATACCTACCTCCCCTATGTTATATGGAATCCTACAACAGGAACAAAATAAATTATAATAAAATCACAGTTCTGTGTCACAAAAACTTTCTTAGATCCTTATAGGTACCACCTATATAAAAAAAAAAAAAAAAAAACACTCACACATGTGTAGCAGGACCTGAAAGATTGGATTACTACCGCGCAGGTGTGGAACCAACATTTCACACAGATGCATGTGGGGGGGGGGGAGCTAGTGAAGTGGTCGGCTCGCGGCATCTCCTCCTGTGTCCCCTAAAGAGGCCAAATGAGTGGCTGGAAAAGATGATGGGGCATTTCAAAAGGGCAATTATTTTTTGCCCACTGAGCACTCTGATGGTGCACAATAAAAGAGCACAATGCAGACCTTTTTAGGTATCTGGTGCTGCAAGAGCGCCAGATATATATACCTGAACAAAAAAAAAATCATACTTGGCCACATTACATGCAAATATCTTCAGCATTCATGGCCATAAATGATACACCAGGTTACCCCTGGTTCTCTCTATACCAATGTTTCTGGATCTTTTAGCATGGGAGAACCCTTGAAATAACTTTCAGGTCTTAGAGAACCCCTGACAAAACAATATCCACACCTCAAAAGATATTAGCCTGGTAATCGGTAGGATTGCTGGTCAGTAGGAAGAATGTCAGCCTTACAGATAGCCAAAAATCATTGTCAGGTAAATTGAGCAGAGAGGTACTAAATGCTCAAGATAGCTCTAACACCCTCAGGAGCAACCCTGGCTAAAAACACTGATCCATCCCCAACATAGCAGGAAAGAAAATATCAACTTTATTTTCTATGAAAATCCTTAAAAAAAACTCTAGCTTCAATATTGGATAAGGAAAAAAAAAAAAAAAAAAAGACTACTCTTCACACTAAAACACAAGTGAGATTTAGTAAAGTCAGGCGCACACATCACATAATTGTGAACGTTGGTCTGGCAAGTGGGGGGTTTAATGTGCTGGGAATTACATAATTACGTGAAATTCAGAATAGAAAATAGAAGTATTTTTGTTTGTGTAAATATTAGACTTTTTATTTAAAATATAATGATATAGTGATTTAAAAATATTTTTTAAAAGGATTTGTTTAGAAATAAATATAAATAGTGCTACAGCCTAGTTTAGACTGGTGGTGGGATCAGCAGATCCTATGCAGCTCCTGGCACCATGGCCGCTGCCCACCGCCCCCACCGATATGCTGGTTTATAATGCACATGTTTTAAACATTTGGCCCCCATTCATTCCATATGGGGTTGCTGCAGGTGAGACACTATAATGTATATATGTGTCAACCACAAAACATTCAGGGGGGTCGTGTGGAAAACTCTTCATAATATATAGAAAAGAATCTGATAAACAGCATTAATAATTACCTTATAATTATAGACAAACACCACATATAAAACACCCTACAGGTTACCAATGACCACATTTTGTAACTTGGTTTAAATGTCGGTTTACCTTACAAAACAAAAATAGTTCTTAAAATTGAATATTTTTTCCTGTGGAAGCTGCTTTTTACATTTGGCATCCATCATTAACACTTGTTAATGAAAACTGTCGCTGAAGAACTTAAGTCATACAAGAGCCGCTAATGAAGTGGTAAGAAGCAATTCTATTATTGGATTGATGCCATAACACCGCGCTGCTTTAATTAATATCCTGTTAGCGGCTTCCTAAAAGATTACCTCCACATTAGCTTTCTTCTTCGTTTCTGGGATGTCATTTCCCCCGGGACTAGACGCCACAGAGCTCGAAGAGAAACAGTCTTTACAAACACGATTATGACGATTGTTTTCCGCAAGGATCTTGAATTCTGAACACTTTGCACAAATAACCTGCAAGCAGCGAAGAGTGAATATCAGATGTAAAAGGATTATCAAACAAAAAAAAAAGCCAGTGCTGTAAGGAACACATTTTTTTTTACTGTTAAAATGTATATACACCCTAACCATGAGCTTCTAGAACAAGTGAGCTGTTATACTCCTTCAATATGTGCAAAAAATGCTTGTTGATCTGCTTAGAAATCCAATGAGCTAACAGTGCAGTAGAGGCAGAAATCACCAGTTCCCACTGTTCTTCTCTGGATTAAGGAATACCTTCTTTATATGTAATAGAGATGAGAAGAGGGGGAAATGTTTTTTCCCTATAATTCTTGGCCTGGGATAACAACATAACGCCTCCATATAGTAAAATAATCCAGTGTTGTCATCCTAAGCAGGACTGTGTTATTGGCGCATCACAAAGGAAATGCAGGCATTATATCTAAAGGTGTGGTAAACTAAAATATAGAACAATTTTGGGATGAGATAATTAACTAGGATCATATGTGTATCCTGGCATGTACAGCTCAGCAATTTTGACCATTCCGCAGAGCGATCAGGCAGGTAAAAAGTCTCACTGCAGAAGGGACATCACCTGTCCTATTCTGGAACAATGCTCTGCCTGATTTTACATTTTTAAAATGGAACTTTTTTTCCTATCATGTATGTGTGACAACTATAAGTATGCCTTCACATATAAGCATTGCAGTCATGCTGTGAACAGTCATGTGTGCATTAATGCACATATACCTACATGGAAAAATAACTTGCTATGCAATGCACCATAGTACACAGGTGTAAGTTTTCCACGTGGTTTGCCAGCATTACAAATGAATTGCCCAGCTCGGCATAAAAAATAACAGTACACAATTCACAATTGTAAATGTGTCAAAGTGTGCTCTAAATCATTTTTGGTTGCAAGCTGAGTGAAAGCAGTGACTGGTTAGCACTTGATTAATGTAACAGCTAAGGCTCAGTTTTTATATTCTGACATTTATCTTCTGGATCTGCTAAATCCTTACACTTGGTGATATTTATTTTCTGAATGGTACTAGTGCTTCGACAAACGGACACTCTCTACTAAAGCAACACAAGAAGAACCTTAATCCTGAATCAGCACTGATGCTGATGACAGCCAGGGGGTTCCATGTGACAAGAAGCTGCAGTACCGCTCACAGACAATGTAAGAAGCTTAATGAACCTGTCTGCAAGTGATAACATAAAAGCCAAACAAGCTCTCCTCTACTTACAGCCCCACACTGCTTGCAATGATGTCTTCTTTTTGTAATCGAGTTAAAGGTTTCTCCACAGCCTTTACAACCATGCTTTTCCTTGTCCCGTTTTATTTTAGAAGACTTTCTAAATGAATCCGGCTGCAAAAAAAAAAAAAATAGTATTTTAAACCATGGTGTGTAGAAGAAAGCAAAGACATGTATGTAGATGTTTTATTGGAATGTACAATTAGTACAGGTAACGTAATTCTGACATAGGGGCTGCCATTGCTGACCTCTCTTGAAAATGTTAGCTCAATGGGGCGAGTCATCCAGATGCTTTGGTTTAATGCTTTCCAAGTATCTGACATGTAGTAAATAAAGACATAAAGAATCCGAACACTTCCCTGACATCCATTGCTTGTACTAAGACTGTGGCTCAATTTTTCATTAACTCTGATCTCCAGCGTTTTAGCCCCTTGCAGCAAAAGCCAGGGAATTCTTCCAAGACCCAGCTTTATTCATGGCATGTAAGTCCTGGATTGATATCACCTGATGTACAAGGTACATGTGGGCAACAGGCTGGGGAAATGGCCAAATGACATTCTTACCAAAAAGCAGCACTGGTTCTTACTCGAGGAAGTGGTTGGGGACAGCACAGATGTATGAAGGGCTTATGGTGATCAATATTTTTAGGATATTGGAATATATATATAATGAAATTGCCCTAGTAGAATGAATTAAAAAAGTTATTTTTTTTTTTTTACCCCTCATCAGCTGTAATAAACCTGAATCTACACAAAAACCTTTTCCCAGGGATAGGCTGCCACCAGCAGGTTTATTAGTACAATGCATCATTTTATGTAGACAAGTTCTGCTCATAAGCAAGCACTTTAACTTGGGGGTTTTGTATTGCTCAAGTCAGGTGATCTACAAAACCTGGAGTATTAAAGAAAGTTAGTTTCTAAAACTAAAGGTGTAACATTGACACCTAGGATCTGATTATTTGTTTGCTGCATTTCCTAGAGATCTCTAGCTTTAAAAATGCAATCAAAAAAGCATGACAATGCAATGAATATAATAAATTAGATATAGATAACTGGGCTGGTCATCCATCATTAGGTAGCATGTTGTCACAATCTAATTATACTTGTGTCTCTGATGGTCGGTGGCTTTATAAATGAACATTTATGGCTTGGACAAGAATGCATGGTAATGCATCTTAGAAACAATAATACAACAGGTACAAGCGGTATGGGTATCCTTCAATCATGCTATGATTGTCATCTGAACTCAGCAGACATCTGAGCTAACAAATCTCATGGTTTAGTGGCCAAAGTTTTAATTTTATGATTGACTAAAATTCTTAAGCATCCAGGATTTTCTGCACATACACTTAATAAACTCCACCATGCATCTTTATGTGCTTATGTGTAACAGGATTGTTGTTTAATACAGCCGATTCCAGCCATGATCATTCAGCAATAATGTTTTGTCTATGAAGAAGACACCACCAGCTGAGAATAATATTCTATGCATAACAAGAAATTCTTATCTGCTTGTTTGTGTGCACAATTAAGAAATATATCCTTTTGTCTAGGTTCTAATCCTACTTTCTCTACGGTACATTTAAAATGCATCCAGATTTATCATAGGACAGCTCAGGTAAGTGTGCATGATGTCCAAATGTCTTGTTCAAATGAACCTATGCTTAAACCATGTTGAGCAAATGCGCTCATTTATTGTGTTCTCATCCAAAGCCATTCACATGTACCAGTCTCTGTTGTTTCTATTTCCCAGCTAATAACTGACATGTAATGCTGCACAATGCTTTCACCAGGTGTTCTAAAATCATAACACTTGTAGGTGACGACACCTCTAAACTTGGATTCAGGTATACATAACATACCCAAATTAGATGATTGTTTAGAGACAAACTGAGGGTTGTCAGGATCAATATTTCATACATAGTTCATTCGTTTGACTTGTTTCATGCAAAGCAAAAATTGGGTAATCATTTTTGCAAATATGCTGTACCTAATCAAATGTCTGCCATTTATAGGTGAATAACATTATGAAATGTTATTGGTTGTAGCACTATGATTGCTTGGTATTGCTCCAAATTTTTCAGCGGCCTTTTATTTTTTTCTCCACAGAAACAAGTACTGCTGGGAAAAGTGGCAGTCGTAAGGATGTCGCCATAAAACGCGCACTGCAAGGCGTCTATCATTTTCTATACTTTTATGGCATTTTCAATTCAGATGGAGCCGCCAGCCGTGTACATTCAGCTGATTACAATGTATCAATTCTTTCTGGCTTAAAACCAGTTACTTTGCTGAGTAATGAGTCATGGGCCACAAAAATGGAAACGTGACATGTAATCCTTTTGAACGTGATTGATGCCTACCCGTGAACAATGTTGAAGCACAACGGCTACATTTTAAAAGACTCTGAAACATTTTGTAATAATAAAAACTTCAAAAATGTCACCAAAGGACCTATTATATAGACTAAGCTTAAAGCTTTCCATATCCTTGAAAGCCAAAATAAGCAAAAAGCAATCATAATAGGATAAAAACACAGCCATTTCAATTATTCATTACACTCAACATTCAAGCATCTAAGTGACAATTACCAAGGAGAAAAATCACTGCTCTAACACGTACAATATGTCATTAAATAGATGATTGTATTAGAGGGAGAAGGCAATTGTTCCTTAAAGATGGCTACTGAGCTGCAGCTACTAAAATGGACCCTCAATCACTGGACAAACCAGTGGGACCCAACTAATAATCATGGGGCCACATGTGGCCCTTCTGCCTAGGGGTTGACATACTGCAGATGCTGCACAGTTAATTCAAAAGTTTTCAGCAAAACAAACTTGGCACCAAAAAACACCCAAAATTATTGTATTACACCAAGAATATTAAATTATCTTAAATAATTTAATGGATATATCAAAAACACAAAACACCTTTCTAACCTTTCACTCGACCCTAAATTTACCACTTAAAACTGAAATCCGGAGAAGCACAAATTATAGCACCTCTGTAATCATTAAGAAATATTTATATATTATATTGATGGAATTTATTTTGGATTTACCTTCATTTTCTTCCCTGCTGACATTGCTGAATAATACAGATAGAGAGTAAACTAGTTGATTCAAGACTATAAAAACCTGACAATGCTTTTTAATTTTACTTATACTTGAAATAATTTGCCAGATGTAACCAACTTGGTGTTCTTCAGTATTATTACTCTGGGCAGTGAGTATACACAACTTACACAGAATAAAGCATAATTAAAGTTCCACCATTTGGCATCAGGCAGGGCTTTGTTGCAGAAAGGTAAAGGTGATGTCCCTTCTGCAATAAACATTCTTACACACCTGATCTTTCTGTGGAACAGTCAAAATTGCAGCTCAGAATATCTGGCAATCCTGGCTTCCCCGGTGCTTTCTGGTAATTAATGAATTCCTGTGTGCCATGTGGGAAATACGGCATCCCAGCCTGGCCAATCAACATGCCTGAAGAACGCAACTAGGAACAAGGAAGATGGCAGGTAAGTATAGTGGGGTAGTTTTCCTCACCTACAAAAGTACAATATAGTACACTGGGAGCGAGGAGACTGAGGCTTACTACTGCCTGCAGCAGACCAATTACATTCACTTCCCAAGATAACCCTCGCAGGGGTATTTTAGATTCAATTATACATCTTGTGATTGTTTGTTTCCAGTGGGAATAATAGGGATGTGAAAATTAGGCTGGTATTTGTTCACAAAGTGTGGCAACTTGAAAATCGTATTGTATATTTCACATACATATCATCACCTGGGAAGGGGGGTTGGTTAAGGATGGAGAAGTGGCAGTTGACATTTTGACAGTCAAATTTTGTGTCAATAGTTTTTAGATTTACAGTATTAGTAATACTGATACATTGGTAATACTAATACACATAATAATACACTCCTTTCCTTGTCACTATAAGCCCTAATGATGGAGAAAGCAATAAGTCTCAATAACGTATGACTTCCGGCATGTGACACACTCTCCCTCCAAACAATCCATTTCATGTTATTTATAAAGAAGAGACATTAAAGTATGTATTTTTTTCTAAGAAAGTACATTTAAAACAGTTGATGAAGCATATTTTAGAGGTACTGCTATATTTACAATAAAGGGAAAACCATGTGACCTGATGACTTATCTGTAATGGGATGATGTGATATCCAGAACTCTAACCAAGACCAAGAACCATCATTTAGAACAGTGTTTCCCAACCTTTCTTAGTCGCGGCACATATTTTACAATTAGAAAAATCCCACGGAACACCACCAAAAAGTCAGACACGTAAATTAGCTACCTGCTGCCATCTAGTGGAAGAGTTTTTTTTGGTTCTGCCTATCACTATACATCGCTGGTATAGACAAATGAAGACAAATTTTTTGCAGTAAATAAATCATTTTGGGACCAATTAACTGAAATTGGATAATTTCCCACGGTACACCCGAAGATCTCTCAAGGCACACTAGTGTGCCGAGGAACAGCGGTTGAAAAACACTGATTTAGAAGATACTATAGTATTTCCTTTAACTCCTCCAACCCTCCCACCTTGAACATAAAACTTTATGTAGTAGGGGGTTGGATTAGCAGGGCCAGCATAGACAATAATTAAATATTCATAGCTAACAATAAGAGAGGGCTATATCATGCAAAGAAGGAGGGGGCTTTGCTAGGGATTTGACTATACCTGCAGAAGTTCAAAGACAGATTGAAAGTGAAAAGAGAAAAACTTACTTAGGGAAAGATCAAATACTGCGGGTATGCCTAATTCTTGATTTGTTCAGTGTTTTTGCTTTTTGATAGCAATCTCCTTAAATAAAAGGAACTCATTCAAATAGCATTCTGTATGGCGGCCATGTTTAGCTATAGTCTTGTACCCAGTGTTCACCTAAATTCCTAGCATGGTTGTACAAATCTGGCACAGAGCTTACATCCTGCAAAGATTAGAAGGGATGAGTACTTTGGGAAGTAAATGGAATGAGTGTAGGTCAGGGGGGTTCTACTAGACTACAATACCTACCTCTAATTACTGCAAAGGGTATAAAGGGCTTTGTATGCACAAGATAGACAGCTGCAAGAACATTTTCTGCTTTGGGTATCCGCTGATAGTTAAACACATGGGCTGCCTATTACAGTGGTTTTTATTTACAGTATCATTATCCCTCATCAAATGTAAGTAAATCAGGCCCAGTATTAATTAGAACATCATTATTTAGTATTAATTAGTACAGAGTTTCTCGACAGGCATTGCTGATTGCTGGTGATTATGTTCTGAAGGTTACAACAATCACTTGAAACATCAGAGTTATTATGGAAATGACATTTACCATCACCTAGGACTGTGCTGCCTGCAATCACAAATCATTTGCAAGTGGCAAGCACAATATGTAGATCAAATGTTTTACTGTAAAAAAAAAAATCATAGAATAACAATAAATCCTTTGTTTTTTTCATTGTATGTTAAATGTGTATGTTTTTTGACAAAAATGGAGGGTACCCTGTATCGTAAAAACTGGATGTCATAGCAAAAAGCTGGGGTCATTTCTGTATTCACCACCCAAAAATTAGTAAAAAGTGTAAATCTAACTTAACAAAAAAATGTGTTCCCCAGTGTAATAAATGCTGGGGCCACCAGCAGAGCTTAGAAGTATTTCTCTGGCTGCCCATCACTGCCATCTTGTGGTCAGACTGGTATTATACATGTCACACAAATCTTTCTCATCAAATTGCTGAGCAGCAAACAAATCCCCTAATCTCTCCTAGAGCCACAACACACTGCTCTGAATTATTGGTAATTGCATGCAGCTCTCGGTCTGTATTAACCGATTTCACGGCAATCCTCTCAGACAAAGAACAGGACAGAGAATCCCGGAATGATTTTATATGCACGTCTGACTATATATAGCATAAAGCTAAGGTAAGTGTATTATTATTGCATGATATATATGAAGACCATAAGAAATGTATTTCATAGTGAAAGTCAATTGCTACTACTACCACTAATACACAGTATTATTATAGCACCAACATATTACGCAGCGCTTTACAAAGTCCATAGTCATGTCACTAGCTGTCCCTCAAAGCTTACAATCTAATGTCCCTACCAGAGTCATATGTTTTATTACAGTCTAAGGTCAATTTTTTGGGGAAGCCAAATAACCTAACTGCATGTTTTTGGAATGTGGGAAGAAACAGGAGTACTCAGAGGAATCCCACGCAAACCCAGGGATAACCTGAAAACTCCATGCAGATAGTGTCCTGGCCAAGATTCGAACCTGGGACCTAGCGCTACAAAGGCCATAGTGCTAACCTCTGAGCCACCATGCTGCCCACTGACCACGCTGCAGTACTATTTCTAGTTTCTAAGTCATATCTGCATCTGTTGCCTATAGTTTTTCTGCACCTTAACCTAATGCAAGCTTTACATTAGAGCAATACAGGGGGGTTTCGTTCCTGCCTTTCCTAGTTGCTAGTTATCAGGCATTTATGATATTCATCAATGACCTTTCATCAAATAAAAAAAGAATGCATATTAGGATTAGTTAAAAGTTACCAATGTGACTTAAAATTAAAATGTTACAATGTTAATGTGATTCAGTGACTTTCTGCTTTACTTCTGTTCTAGGATGCCATGTGACCGAGTGCTGAGAGTTGCAAAAGAAGTCAATCCTGAAACATAAATCCTTATCAGTAGGGGCAACTTGGCCGTATATTTGTCCCCACCAGATATTGCTTTACACTCCTTCCCCAAAAAGTGTGACATCAAAGCAGCTAGCATCTTCAGTAGAGGAAAGTAATGGCAGGTTCCCTGTTTCTTTTATAGCAGGTCTCCCTGTAGGACCACAACTGCAACAAATAGAATGTCCTGACAAATGTATACTGTCATTACATGTATTGTGTATGTCATGTATTAACAAAGTACATATATTTAGCACATGGATTACATTTTTTTTACTTTTATACTTGTATTAACACATGCAAATCAAGCATACTAGCAAAAGCAACAGGGGTTGGAACAAACTAATATTGCCAGGATTTCTGGTGGTGTTATATTTTGTCTCAGTGGCTGACACTTTTAGTGGGCGCTATGACCTGTGTGTAATTCTGTAGAAAAATACACCTAAATATGGTGTAAAATTTTAAAAGGTATTGATTTCTTGTATACTAATATTACAGTTTTACCATAATGAATTATTAAATCTAGGCTTTGGATGGTGATAGGAAAAGCAGCACAGCTTTGAGCTCGTCAGCCTGCTTTTTTCTCCTGTTACCATGCTTCTTGTTAGCACATGAATGGCTTCTTGTGCTGCTTCTTTTTATCATATTCTGAGTTCTGCTAGTCAGGGCTGCAAGACTAAGTAGAATTTAGGTACTTGCACTGTTTGTATTTAAAAAATACATGTATTGTTTTTTTGTGCATACAGTTACTTTTGTGTCTTATATGTCCAGAGTATTGTTTTAAAATAAAATAGAAAAATAAAACACTTACTCCTCCTGGTGAATTGCAGCCATCTGACCCTGGTGCAGACTCACACGATACAGGGGTCACTATCTGGATCAGGAACACAGACGACAATTTTAGATTACTATAAATCAGTATTGGACAAAGAGAACTTAATAAACCGTACAGTAAGTCGAATTATCTTTCTTCCTGATTGGATTTCCTAGATAAATGTCAGCTTTGAGACATATAGTCAGCTCTTGCAGTAATATTTAGTTATACCTCCAACGTACCATTAAAAAAAACACACATGCTAGTCCTTGCATCCTGGAGCTCTCTTGCAAACAATTTTGAGATATGTCTCAGCTGTCATAAATGCTACCTATAGGTAATCTATCACAGCAACTTTGACTGCCCAGGAATTATCTCTGTTTCACCAGTTGAGCTGCAGGTAACTGGCATAAATACAAAGGGAGCTCCACACCAAGGGAAAAATGTTAAATTGTAGATATTCTTTTTATCATGTATGGGTATTTTACAATTTACCAATTGGCAAGTGGAAATATTGGCATGAGAAGCCACAAAATGTTTGATGGATCAGAAGAAACTTTTACAGTCCATAACAAAGTTGCTGACAAACAATTGTCTTTTGGTTGTGACCATTAATTGTTCCCCTTTTATGCTTCCAGGGTAAAACATTTAGGTACTTGATGGGTTGGTATGGACATGATGGACCACTCCATGAGAAACTTTTGCTTATTCAGATCGATACTTCTGATATCTCTAGAATCATGGAAAAAGGATTTTGAAGGGTTCCACCTAGCCTAACTTTTCCTAAATGAATGGTCTACAAATAAAAATAAATTGTAACTGGCTTCCATAATTATAGCCATGATTTGTAATGCCGTTATATTATTTTGTGATAATTACCGGCGAGTCTGGACAATGGTCTTCTTCACGGGAGAAAGAGCTATTAAACGCTCTAAATGTTTCGCTGTTTTGTTTGTGCTTTTCAATAGTTGCTTGTATGACCTGAAAAAAATGCAAATCATATATTTAAATTATAAATTTTAAAATTTATTTGCATTTATAAAATAACAACTGATGTCCTGGTGATACAATGATTACCAATTACACGAATAATATACACAAATCTAAACCTAATCACTAGAATAACATTTAAATTTTATATTTTACTGTAATTTCAAAAGTTGTTTTCAATCTTTTTACTCATTTTACTTTTTAGTCTACGTTATTTGTCACATGGCAGTGCTGGTGTACATTTAGTACATACACAAGTAAGACTGCTCTCATTGAAATCTTCCCATGAATGAACTGACTGTAGTGAATATGATTGCTCCTGCTAGATGAGGCTGTGATTACCACAGCATGACTACAAATCAAGAGCAGAAATGGATACACATACAGAAAATCATCTGAGCAACTTTGTTGCAATGCAGAATTTGTAGTTCACATGATGGCTGCATGATACCCAAACCCTAAAGCAGCGAAGAAAACCCCAGACCATAACATTTTCCCCTTTTTATGCATCACAGTTGGTATGGTTCCTAAATGGTAACTATGGCTAGACCCAAAGAAATCTATGGTTACTGTGGCCAGGTAACTTTTCCTTTCTTTTGTTGGCTTGGAATGATTGGTCTTGGCCTCTGTGTTAAATAGAAAAATTATAATCGTGCTCCAATGTTTCACTTGGACAGTAAATGCTTTTTATTGAAAAAGGCAACAATGTCCATAAGACGTAATTACTTTTTCAGATGACTGTATGTGTATGATCTACTGTGAAGGGGCATATACTTCTAATAAATCTCCAATGGGAGATCATTTTGGATTATCAGCATGCTTTTCTAATGTATAAGCCCTTGTATCCCAAATAACCAGTGATTACCAGTACATCATAGATGTGAGCACTGCCATTGGATCACGTGGGGGTCAATCAGCAATGCAAGGCAGGCATGGAACCCTGAACCACTATACTGCATGGCAGCCAAGACCTCAATGGTTTCTCTCTTTTCATTCCGTGTCCGGTAAGAGTCTTTATTTCTCAGTGTCACTGTACAGAATAGTCTAGCTATATCTTTTGCTGCTTATATGAATATTGTACTCATATGAATTGTATTGTAGACCAAATTACCAATTTATATAAATAAGGAGTTATTAGGTATAAATCACGTACGTCAATTTTATTGTACAGTAAAATCATATCTAATGGCTTAGTTTTATACAAATTCAAAACCTTTCATGTATTTTGATTTCCTTTCCTTTTTTTATGATACACTGACAAAGTTTTACTCTGGGGTTACTCTGTACACTAACAAAGAATTTTAACTCATTAGTTACTATTGTCTATCATTGCAGTATTCTACAATCACTTAACAGTGGTGTATTTACCTGGATCCATTCTCTTTTCTCCTCTTCGGTTCTACAAAATGAAAAACAAATTTATTTAAAGCAATTTTCTCAAACAAAAGACACTGATCTGTGATGGAACCCTGAATACATTGCTCTGAAATCTTTTTACACCCACTGGCATACAGATGAATAGAGTAGGTCCAAACACACTGGTTACTGTAATGCAGTGAATTCAAAGTTTCACCATTGTGTTGTAGCAAACATACAATTATCACAGCTTTACAACATTTTATGCCAACACACTTCATTATACAAATTCCAAACCACTTTTCAGTGACACTTGGCTGCCTGGCAGGCATATGTAAATATAACAAATCTTCCTTTGTGAACAGAATAGGACAGTTCAGTTTCTGTCATCACAAGCTCTCTGACCTGAGATAAACATCAAATGAGCTGCATGTTATTTATTAGTTATTTATTTCAATCAATTTTTATTACAGTTTCATTGAAAAGGTGTACATAGCAAACTCTTACATACAATATTGCATTATCCAAATCAAGCCTGTAACAATGTTACGCTTATGAATTGTACAAAAAATAAAAAAATAAAGAGTCCTGAGTCCAACGATCGCAAGACAAAAACAGAAATCACACAAGAGCACGCAAAGAGAGTAAGTGCAAGTTATTTTTATGTGATATCCATGCTTTCCATGTTATAATTTATTGCTCTGATTTCACATGCCAATTAGTGGAACCAGCATCTTTTCTGAAGATTGACTGTGGGTAAATAAAGGACAGGTTTACCTAGCTGGAGAGTATTTGTATAATATAAAGCCCAACTAACCTCAAACCCAGAAAATTCAAAATCTAAAAACATTAGGTTTGATTAGAATACATAATCTAAATCTGAATTTTAAAAAATAAAAGCCTTTTCTGTGGCTGTTTTTGGTTTATCATTAATTATTAATGATTATCTATAAAGCCAGGACCTGCCACGCCTTTTAGTTTTTGGTTAATAGTTTTGGGTCCTACATTTGTTCACCACCCACTTCCTATGAGTATAAGCCCTGTCCCTTCCCATGTAGACCAGAGGTCGGCAAACTTTTATGGCCACTAGGCCATTTAAGGGGTGGGCGGGAGCACACTAGGCCGGACTAGTCCAGCCCTAATGGCCCCACCCACGACCAGTGAACGCCCCCCTGAAGTGAAATCCCTCTCCGCCGTATGCATTGCGGAGGAGAGGGATTTCCCTTCAGGGAGCGTCCCATATTTACCGCGCCGGCGGAAGTATCAACACCAGCCACGGTAAATAGGGGAGCCACAGGAAGGAAGCGGCACTGGAGCTCCGGCTCTGGTAGTTCCTAACGCCCCCTGGCCAATCCAGGCGGCAACCTGCGGCTCTGGAGCCACGGGTTGCCGGCTGGCGTTAGGCCAGGTCAGCCAGGGGGCGTTAGGCCAGAAAGAACTACCGGCTAGGCCGTATATGGCCTAAAGTCCGGAGTTTGCTGACCCCCGATGTAGACACATGGCTTCCACTGTAATGAAGGTATGCTAGTGAATGTAACCGGCATTCTTTGTACTATAGGTATCAGATGATCACATGTGATCAACCCTAAAACTAATTGAAATCAGAGGTTTGAGGTAATGAGATGTAATACAGCGTGCAAGCAGACTTGGCCCATGAAACAGATATTCTGTGCTTCTGTACACAGTTTGTATTCATTTAATATCATGATTAGTATTAGAATTGACCTTGTTTAGTTTTGAGTTTAGTTTGGTTTTGAGCTGGAAGAGTTTTGCTTTGTGACATATTTTTATGAGAGGGGTATTGAGTATTTTTTGTAGACAAAACATATATACATTTTGTGTGATTGAACAGATGTCTTTAAAGAAGTAATCAATACAACAAATACCTGGCCTGCAGTTCCAGTGATCGTTTCTTCCCCGCTATTAGAAAAGTATGGGATGAGTTTGGTTTTACAGTTTCCTGAACCTGAAAAGCATTAGGGAAATTTTTATTTATTCTTGTCAATTAAAAGACATTATTACGCTATTGTGCATTCATGTTTAATTTCCTATTCAACACAAAAGTAAAGGCATAAGGTTACTCGTGTATTAATAGGTCACTGATATGAATGGTCATTATTTCTCTACACTGGAGATCACAGTTGCCATTTTTAGAATATGTTTGGAAATTAATATCAGTTCTTGATAGTGACTTGGCTGTGATTGGATCGACTACTTATACCGACAAAAAAAGGACCTCTTCATCTGGTCATCCCCCTTACCTGTAGGGTGGGCACTGGTCAACTTCTAGGGCAGGTGAAGGGAATTCATTTGTTTGTGCTAGAACCACATTTTGGTTTATAAAAATCACAATAATATGGGTGCCCAGTGAGAATCAGATTGGCAGAAGATTCATGAAGCAAGGTTGGCAATGAGATGAAGCAAGACTGAAAATTCCTATTGAATGCTTCCTGAGTATGAGGACCACCATATTGTAATTTAGGCAGGTCAAATTTGGAGATACTGGTTTGAATAAAAGTTATCTGTTCTGTAAATAGGGGAAAGACAAACAGGCGGTGCCCCACTTCATCTTCCCCATTAAGAAAAAAAAACAAGAGCCATTGGTGTCATTGGTTTAGTGATTAAGTTCAGCAGACTATTACCATGTGGAGACAGCTCTACAGATGCAAAATTTTCAGCCATGATGCAAACATTTGTCCAGGTCATCAAAAAAGCAAGAACACAGGCTTAAAAAAACTGTTTCTTTCTGTGGACAGTGCTTAGGGTCCTTTGGATAAAACATTGTTGCTCCTACACATTATACATTATACCATAATCCCATGTTACCCTGTGCCTTTCTAACTCACCTGAATCCCAGCAATGTCAATCTTTTCCCGTACACTGAACTTCTGTCCCATTAACCTGAGCTTTGGAACGCAGTATAGTATCATGCTGTTAAACTGGAATAGAACAAAAAACAGAATCGTGGATTAGTTCATGGTACTACATCTTTCATGTTCTTTTTCTGCAGGTGCTGGGTGGTACAATGTGCTGCCCTTATATTATTCTAGGTAGGAAATCATCTGAACACCAATGAATCTATTTATAAATCTGACATTTAGCAAACGTATGCTGCAGGTGAATCTTCCTGGCCCATGCATTTTAAATGACAGTAATTGATTTACCGCCAGGATGTTTGGTAAAAGTTAAATTCAATGCTTTACAGACAGACAAACAAGTGTCTACTGTAATGGGTTTCACGTCCTGGTGTCTTTGTCTATGCTGGACCCGTGGAGTTTGGGGAATGGGGAGAGGGCACAAATACGGAGCAGTAAGAATGCATAGCATAACCCAGATTAAAAGTGATTAGCCAAACTGTTTGTAAGCAATAAAAACAAAACATAAAAAAGCAGAAGTTATCTTTGAAATAATAGAAAAATGTAATATTATTTTGTACTGTAATATTACGATCATCAGTGAAGCTGGGTGATCCAGCAAACCTGGAATGGATCAGGTCCAGGATTCAAACCATTTGCTGACAAAAAGCAAATGACTTTGAAGTAACCCATTCCAGGTTTGCTGGATTACCCAGCGTCACTGATGAAAGTGTATCCTCTCCAGCCTTGGAGAGCTTTAATAAATCAGGCCCAATAACATAGCTTTGCCAGTTGTAGGGTAAATGTTAGAGAACACAACTGAATGACTAATAGGGCATTTAATTACTGCCATTGAAACACATGGACCTGGAAGTAACCAGGTAAATGATTATATATATATATATATATATATATAAATAAATAGAGAGAGAGAGAGATTTACATTGGTCACATGTCATATGGCTCTTATTATAAATGAGCTGCCCATACGTGCTTACATAATTGCTGAAAATGTGTAAGAACATGATTGGATTATTCAGATAAAGCAGATTGTTTTCACAAGCAAAAGAAATATAAACAAAAGAAATTCTCTAAATTTATGTAGGATTATGGAAAGAAATACTCTGCTTTTTATATTAAATCCTGCCCCCAACATTTGTGCTCAGCACCATCTGTTTAGTTCTCATTACTTCTTTCTGTACCATCTCCTTGTATCTATCTTTCAGATGGTTTCACTGAACTTTCGCAGACATAAAGGCAGCCATTATGCAAGGTAAAGAAAGCTCAAAGCGGCTATAACACAGAATTAGTTTTTCAACCCAATTCTCAAAGCACTAAATTAATTTAAAATCTCAAATGGTTCTTAGTGCTATGACAATGGAAAAGATATCTAGAAAGGAGACAGAAAGATTTGTAAAAGTAATCTTGCTCAAGATACTAAATGCTGTATTCTGAAGAACCGGACCTGCAGTATTTCAAGATTTCAATAACAAGTTACAGCACAACAACCCTCTGCAGCTTGCAGCCTAAAGTTCTTCAGTCCCTAAAGATTCCTAAATGTTCATCACTGACCTATAACTAGCAACATGAAGACGCCGAGGGCCTGCCTACACCCCCAGAGCCGGATCATCCACAAGGCACCCCGAGGCATGAACCCGGAGAGCCTTCAGGCTGTTGCAGCAAACCTGGGAAATAACTCAGTTGGCTAGATCTGTGCACCTTCCTGTCTTTCCCAAAGGAGAATGAATAGGTGCACAGTTGGTATCTCATAGGGAAAATCAATGCCAATATAGACTTTTAAATTTGGGAGACTTCTGTACCTACTGAAATTCATATTCGAGTATTCGAGTCATTTGAAAAGATAAGTGGGGAGCATAGCTTCTTCTATGCCTAGGGCACCATTCTTCCTAATTCATATTAACACATTCTGCGATGTTGGTGGAAAAGCAAGTCAATATACTGAAACGATAATCCTGCCGTGTCTTTTTGAAGAGGAGTACACAGACGGCCACTAGCACTCCGTATTGATTTAGGTTTTTATTAGTTATGTTATGCATATGGAATTAATGTATGGAATGTCAATTAATGTATGCATTTAACAATGCTTTACCTAAAAAACCATTTAGATAATAAAAATACACTTGCAATTGTACTAAAAAAATCATTGTTATTTGTAGATCTCTTCTTCCCGAGGAAGCAGACGTAGATTCTGCAAAATGTGTAGAAGTTTTGGAACACCTCAGTAGGAGACAATTTGTATATTTATGTTTTAATATATGATTGTCAAATAAAGTTTAATGTGATTTTATATTTCATTGCCAATTAATTATAAATGTCTGACCTAGAAAGTCCCTAAAACCTCGGTTTTGCCTACGGGAAGCCTTGTTCTGTGTATTTGGAAAGAAAAGCATGCCTGCTAAGAGAGGATAGGATGAAGGAATTTTTTTTTCTTATCCTATTGACCTAAATGATCATTTAACTCATACAGTGAGGGAATAGTCACACTTTTAATTATTTCCGGAGCTCAGCTTTAAAGCTGCTCCTCACTACTCCGCTTGCTTCCATAAATGAAGGGGTCTTGTGTAAACGCGTCAATCCCAATCAGAGCTTACACAGTGCTGGTGGCTCTCTCCCTGCCCCATATGATGGCATTAATGCTGCTATGTCCAGAAATGGAGGCAGAAAAAGTACAAATGACTGCTTCCTTTAGTGACTAATCTACAAATCAATTTTACAGCAAGTATGTAAAATAGGATAGTCACAATAAAAATAAATTAAGCTTTAAGTACACACTGTAATAGTGATTTAATGTACTGTATGTACTCACCAATAATAGAATACTTTTCATGCACATGTAACCAGCTTGATTCTTTATGGCACACTACATGACCTGATTGAAATTCACATAAAACACAGAAGGAAGCAGAAGTATAAAAAGACATGGTCTCTCTATACAGGTCTTCCATGTTAGCATTCACAGGACTATATATAGAATAGATTGGAACACAACACTGAAATCACTGACAAACAGTATTGCAAACAGTGCAATACTGCACAGCATTTATATTTCATGTGTGAATTCCAGCTGTGCCAGCAGCAGTTTTTTTGTATTTTAAGCTGAATCTGTACAACATACCAGCTGCTCTGGATGTGCAATTAGCCAAAGTGGAATACAGAAATGACTTGCATAGCTCCACATGTACACTAAACTAAAAAATACACCTTTTTATTCTACATCGGTGTTGGATGTGGTACCATGTAAATACCTTTGTATTAAGTCATATTGCACACTGCATTTCTAATGGTAAATATTTGTTTATTTATTGAAGAAATTTAGTAAGAGATCACTGAGGGAGCCCAAGAGATGTAAGAAATTGTCAGGTGGTTTAATTCTCTAGCTAATATGTAAAAGACAGAAAATTTACCATAAAATACTTATATAGTTATGTAAACATTGTTTTAGAGAATATATACCCACTAATAATATAACATTTCAGAATTGCAGTCATCCACACCGCTGTACCCCATTCCTAACCTCATTTCCAACCACTCCCATTCAGCTGTTTGGGAAGCCCTTTGTGCACTCATTTGCACGCGGTTGCATTGTGACACAGTTGTTGCTTGCAGAATGGTTCTTGGAATCCACAAGCCATTTCTGACAGTGTCCTTTCAAGGAAGGACGGCATTTTGCAAGGCCAGCACATGGGGTGCAGTTCGCCACTCCTGGGCATATAGCAGCAGTTTGTTGTGGGCTTGGGAGCCGCTTAACACATAGTTTGCAACCTAAGTGTAAAACAGGCCTTAGTTTGCTCAGCATTGTGTACTATAAACATTGTCTCTTTTTTATAAAATACCATATCTGAGTTCTTGCAGCAATCAACCTACATGCATACACCCTACCAGCAAATCTATTGAATTGTTTAGGGATAGAGTTTCGTAGTGGTGATAACAGTGGACCATGTTGGCTTACTGAGGACAGGCAAGGACAGGCATGGCTGCTTGTGTGACAAGGAAACAATGCACAACAGCATATGGAAGCTAAAGAAAGTCATTTGTCACCTTGCAGAAAAAGAAAGGCAATGTCGCTTCTGCATTCTTACCTGCCTGATCATCATCTTCTCCTATCAAAGTACATTGCCTGTCCTTTCTTCAATAAAGGACCTGCCTGTTACCAATTTTTGGGTTGAACTTGGACAAATCCCTAGAAGTTATAGTGCTAGATAGCTGTAGATTGAAAATGTATTTTTAAAATGACATTAACATGTTAATGATTCTATATATGATTTTAGTGATTTCCTTTAAGTCTAAAAAAAGATTTTTACTAAAGAGCTACTGTACTGACTGTCAAATAAATAGGTAAACTGTTAACAATAGCATTGTATACTTGCCTATGAAAGAGATAATGAAATTAGAGCTTTAAAAAACTAGGCTGTATGAACCTGTAAGTAAGAAGCTCTTCCATGCTCTCAAGAAGAGAGAAAGCTACACTCAAATATGGGTCTTGGAATATTCTGCTCAGGTTCTTGTCCCGACATGTTTCATGTTCAAGAACTTAATTGTAGATTCTATTAAGAATCTGTTTTCAATTCTGTTTTGAGTAAAACATCTTAATGTGAGGAGTTTAAGTTGGATTTGAGGGGAGGAACACATTTTTTATATAAAATCCTTAGGGGATTATGGCATTTTTTTCCCCTTTTGAATCACAAACAGTAATGTTTCCTGTTATAGTGTCCCACCGGTCAGGGACTAGTGACTCTTGTGTGCACAAAAGATAACCTCGCTGGAATTCTAACATATAGGAAATCCTCAAACAAACTGAAACTACACAAGATAGCATGATGTAATAGACATTTCTTAAAACATGGTCTATTTTTTACTACTGCACAGCCAGTTAGGCTCTGATATCATTCTCAAAGATGAGTATTAGCCAGACCAAGGAACCAGTCTAGACTCATTATACCGAGACCTGAGCTGCCCCCTGGAAAATGATGATGAAATATTCTAATTAACACATGTAAACAGGATTCAGGCCCTATTAGACTTGTCTGGATTATTTTTAGCCAGCCTACTCGGTGTGTCTTATACACCAATTCCCTCATCTATCCACCAGGCAGAGGATTTTATCTGTCTCTTTTAGCTACCAAAAATGTGTTCTTAATTAGAGGGAATCTAAAGTCGTTTTAGGGATAAGCTAGTGGGCAATTTTAATCTAATGCTACTGAGAGATTAAAGCTCTAGACTGATTAAGATGGAGCTACATAGAAGATTTTTATTTGCTGAATCATGCTACTAAAACAGCTAGCCATTGATAGCTGGAAATAGCAATGAATAACAAAGCAGATTAAATAAATTTCTCCCAGTGGTGTAGGATACATAGGTAACATTTACAGTAAAATTGAGCAGCACTGCTTGCAATATTTTGTCTGTTTTCACTTAGGTCTAAAATACGCTTACCTAGAGGATAAAGTGGCCATGTATACGTAACATTTCATATATTCCCCTAAAGCCACATGGAGGTCACCTATAATACTACACTGGCCAATCAGAAAACCTAATCAAGAAATCTATTTTGGCAATGATAATAGTTAAAAGAAAAGGATATTCAAAAATCTAATACAAAAAAGTTAAGCTATATAAATATACTAACATATACTAACACATACATATATATATATTAATAAATATATACATATACATACATATAACTAATGTGCAGATGATATATACATACCATCTGCACATAAGTTTCAGATGGTTGATTATCAACGTTTTCCCATTTGCTCAAGATACCTTACCCACTCTCATACTCTGCTTCTCTTTTGTTTGGGTCCAAGCGAACCCCGTGTACTTCATGCTTTGACATGTGAACAATCACCACATATCACCAGTTTTGAAGTGTCATTCAATCATCATCACTTCTAATCACAGTGGCAGTTTCAATACATCCAAACCATTATTAGATTTTATTTATTAGTGTATCCCCAAGTAGAAGTCAGCATCAGGTTTTTCTTTATCCGGTTAAAAGTTTCAGCAATATCACTAAGTTTCCCAGTTGCTTCCCCTGAAGAAGCCCTGTGGGGCAAAACGCGTCAGTTAGGAAATAAGTTGATTGCTGTAAACAAATCTTGTTGTGATATGCTATAACTACTCTATGCTCCCAAGATAAGTGTACCTGTGTTAGCCCAGGGCTAGCATAGGAGATCTTTGTTTAGTTTTTAGAATGTATATTTAAATAATGTTCAGCTTTAAGAAAAAGTCTTGCCCGACAAAAGCCTGTCTTTTCCTCTCTTCTGCCCCTTTGGATTTCTCTCAGGCTGGGCATTTTTTGAGTAAACTCTATCTCTATTATTAAGTCATTCTCTTTGGTGGAACACACTACTCTACTAACCTTCAAGCCATTCCATAGATTTTCAATGAGGTTTTAGTCTGAGCTGTGACTAGAACATGCAAGAACATTCACATTTTTTTCTTCAGCCAATATGTAGTCTTGTTGTGTCCAGTTGGAAGGTGAAACATCTCCCTATGTTCATTTGAATCTTCGAGGTGAGCTTTGACAAAGCTAAATTGGGATTTAATGTGCCCTTGTGTTGCAACCCTTCCATACAAACCACATTTATATTTTTGTTTCTTGGTGACCTCTCTGATGAGTTTCCTCCTTGACCATCCATTAGGTTTGGAAGGATGGCCTGATCCGGGAAGGGTTCTAGTAGTGCCAAACGTTTTCTACTTCCTAATCATAGACTTTACTATGCTCCTAGATATTATTAAAGCCTTTGAAATAAAGTATTCCTGAGTTCTGCTCATCTGCAACTATTCCAGAGATCGTTTGAAACTGCCCACAGGAAAATGTTTGCTTTTGTTGCACTACCAAGTACTGAATGCTCCTACATTAGTTGTTTTTATGTTGAACTAATCAAAATTATAACGGATTACAGAAGCCAGTTACATAGCTTTGTGTGCAATGGAGAAAGTTATTAGTAAACTGGACTGGAGTTTACATGTATTTTTTAGGGGGGCCAGGCGGTGTGTTCCTAATGCATCTCAGTGATTCTGCGTTTTTATTTTTTTTCGGTGTTTTTTTGGTGTTGTATCTTTTATGATGATGTCATATGTTGTGAAGAGTAAAAAAAAAATTTTGTGTGTGTCTTCATTAGACCTTAATTGTTCCTGCTTATCTCATACCTCTCTGCAAAAGTACCCTCCCAACAATAAAAGCATGTGGCCAATTCTGGTAAAAGAAGAAGGAGTACAGAACAATTGCTTGTTTCTAATCACCCAGGCCATATACCTTCATAAGTATCTGCTTGCAATAATAAGGGGGAACCCAAGACGTTTTCCTGTTTATCTAAAGGGAAAGCCTTGCAGAAAAAAAATTTGCTATGAAAAAAAGCACCAGTGGGGTTGATTGCCCAAACAGCTAGCAAGAATTAAAGTACATTATTTTACTGACTTTAATCTCTTTCCTTTCCTTCCCTTAAGCAGCTTCCAATACACTATGCTTACTCCCCGCTATATTAGTGAGGGGTCTGGCTAATCCAAAAGCCCCCTAAGGCCTTCAATTAACCATAAAGCACCATCAATTTTACAAATTGTTTGAACTGGTCAAAATAGAATTGAACTTCATCGTTTGGTTTGACGAATTTCAGCATAATGAATTTTGGCCAATTTGCCCATCATTATTATAGCTTTTTTCTTTTACTTGGTAATAGTGAGTGTCCCTTTAATTTACAGCACAGCTTTAGACATAATCCTCTTAGTATTAGATTTGTAGAATCTAGGTTTTATGATAATACCCTCTTGACCACCCGCAGTATGATCCTGGCTACAACACAGACTGTGAACAGCAATAGTCACACTATAATCATCTCCTCGCTGTGCTTACTGATGACTTCATGTCACTGTAGTAAATACAGGATATTATGCCAAGCTTGATATAAAGATCACACAGTTATTTACCAGGTATAGGTAGCGGTCCTGAGCGGTCCCATTCTTTGCTGAGAGCTTATGTATGTGTCCTTCCTTGATAAGTTCATTGGCGGGATTCACAATGTCCTCTTCCCCACCTAGCCGTTCATACACCTCCAGCAGTTTATGCATCTTTTCCTTTAACAAAACAAACAAAAAAATGTTTGGAGCCATATAAATAATAAAATACAACAAATATGCAAAGTGCTAGAACACAGTTTTGAATGTAAGTGCCCAGTGGGCCATTTCAGAAGCTGCACAGAAGGAGCATAATTTCAAGGAGCTCAAATGGGCAGAACAGAACTTTTTTTTCTATTGGTATACCCAAGGTTTTTACTATATTTTGATTTGGCTTTTAATTTTTTTTGCCTTTTCTAGTCATCCAGTAATTTTAATTCTAATAAAAAACACAAATACAGCTTCAATTATGCTAACCATTTCCAAGCATTTTGCCACTGAACTTTCAGGCTTCTCAGTTATAAGCACTTCAGATTTTAAGTCCCCTCTCATCCAGGTCATTTACATAACACATCGCCCCATTCTTTGTTTTGTGAAATAAAGCATGACCTCAGCGCTGGGGTCAATGACCTGCAGGGGTTTACATCCCAGTGGTCCGGAAGTACAGCGGGAGCTGTGCTAATCCTGGCATGTAAACCAGAAGATTTGCAGAGTGTAGGAGAACGCTTTCATGATGGGAAAGGGAAGACCCTGGTAGGGTTATTGTGTCCAGAGTTGGGCTTGTATGAAAAATGTATGAAAATACAAATGTTTAAATTGTTACAGGAACAAGAACTAAGGGTGATTTCCTCTGGCTCTAGGCAGATGCTACTCTTTTCTAAAACTTTGCAAAATAAATATATATATCATTTTCAAATGTGTCTCTAATCAAATGTTAAAGTCTTAGTAGTGTGAATGATTTGGGGGTTTGATAATCTGATAATCATGGTGTGTTATAATGATTTCTTGAACACATTACAAAGAGATATGCCCCAAGCTCTGAATTGATTTGACAAAATATAAAGTCATTTAGGAGTATGCAAGTAAAATTATTCTTTATCATCATCCTCCCCTTCCAATAACGAGGATCTGGTTAACAGCTGCAGTTCTCACTTCAGAAACAAGGTGATGAATCAATTAAAAAGAATATTCATATGCTGGATATCTCTCTGAACACGATTCTTTCTAAAGTTGGAAAGCAAACAGTGCTTTTCATTTGTTCCAACCCAATTACTGGAACGGCTGCTGTGTTCCAGCTGAGAGTATGACCTCTCCTGTCTACAGAGGAACTTATACAAGAGAGACATTTTCATATAGGCTGTATCATTTCAGAAAATATCAATGGAACGGTGATGTGCCTTGTAAGTGACAGAAAAGGCCATTAGCACATTTTACAAAACCTGTGTCATTACGCCCTGATGGAAGGGATGACCGAGTAATTTCATAACAGAAAAAGGTACAAGGTAATTGGTGACCAATTAAAGTGCCCCTGTCTTCCATATTTAATTGGAAAGGATTTTTTTTTTGGTTCAGCTAACTGTTTCTTCCTCCCAGGTTGAAGAATATGTGATATATAAAGAATATGTGATATATAAAATAAGGTGGAGAAGATACCTATGGAAATATTCATATTCCAAAATGGCAATTAATCTGCTTTTACTGTCCAAGCAAAGAATACCAATTCTGATGTAGTGCCACAACCATAAGGCGCCATCCCACTGATAAACCTTCAAGGTCCAAGTTTGCAAGCACAAAAATTAAACTGTGTTTATATAACTGAACAGTAACCATTTTGTGTGTATAGAACAGATGGCAGTGAATGTATAGAGGAAAAGAGTTTCTAAGCTCATGCAGACGACAGATAGACGCACTGCAACTATGGTTTTAAACCAGGAGTGACCAAGTGTTTCAATTTCTTATCAGTTCACCCTCTAACCTTAGGGGCAAGATGGAAAATGTCTCTGTGTCTTTAGTCAGTTGGTGTATACAATACTTTAGGGTTAGTGGGATAACCTAGCACCTGTGGTCAGTAGTAGGAGGAATAATAACATCCCATCATTGGTAACAGTGCAAGAAATGGTGTCTCAGTACGAAATTATGCCTCATCATTGCTGTTATTGGGAGGAACAGCTGCCCAATGTTGGGGAAAAAGTGGCCAATTCTTGTGTGTCACACATACACAGCTGAATATGCCCTTTGAGGTGCAGTTTGGGAACCACATTAAGTCTAAGCATTGCAGAATAAAATGGCCCATAGATTTTAGTGACCACTACTGGCCATGCATACCAATATATTTCTGTCTAGAGCTGCAGCTCAATTAAAGTGGACCTTTCAGTGAGCAATTACAAAATATATCAGAAATTTAAAAAAAAAGGACAGCTGTAACTTTAGTACAAGTTAACCCCTAAGGCATGACTCCACATTTATGCATGCAGCCAACCTGGTTGAATACAAACCTATGTCCCTGTTCCAGAGTTCCTCATGGCACAGCCCAGCTGCAATCTTTCTTACCTAGCATCCCCAATGGGTCCTCCTAATTCTATGCATGCACACTGTGCCCCCATTCATTCCTATAGGGAACCACATTTATGACAGTCTTCAGCTGACAGTGGAATATAGATTTCATAAGAAATCTTTGGGGCTGTGACTGGTTTACACGGGATATTAGTTACCCAGCAAAGATACTTTTGCATGGCTTTAAAAGGAATGAATGCTGAAACCAGGACAGATGAAAGTATTAGACCAGGCGGGTTACACTCAGGCTGTAAAGGTCAACTTGTGCAGAAGATACAGTTGTTCTGTAAGGCATTCTCTGCAATTTTTCCTAAATATTTGCACATTATTTTTTTTTTTTTTGCGAGTTTTCACTTGGGAACGAAGGCCAAACACCACAAAAATGAAAAAGAATAAAATTGTAAACTCTAAAAATAAAAATAAAGTTTTCATTAAAAAAGTGCAAACAACAACCTCAGCCACGACCTAAATTTCACTATAGTGATCAAGTTTTAAAAAATGTAATTGAATCTTTGATATTGTCATCCCTGGGCTCTATATAATTGACATGGTTAGCAATTGAGGTCAAACATACATATTATTGACAACAACTTCCTCCAAATTTCTAACCCAACCCCCAGATAATTCTGAAAATAGATCTTTGTTATTTAGCTACAGCAGCAGAAAAACCTCTCTGAAAGACAGAGAAGTGCCTAGGCTAAGCTTCCACACAATTTTCATTTCGAGGTCAGACATACGCTAAGTGCAGTGTTTAGAATGTGGATGATCAGATCATGCAAATCCGGCCTCAGGGAGAACAGGAGCGGAGAGAGTACGATAATGAGGAAAATGGATAGCTTGCATGAGTGGGATACGGAAGACCAAGCCGTTTCATTAGTCTTTTATTGCAACGTGTTCCATTTAAGAAAGAAGGAATGTACTAGTTACAGAATCAAAAGCTCTTATTCTGAATATTACTCAATCATAACAGGATGTATAACATTACAGGAATATTATAGAGTCATCCAATGTTATTGAGTTTTTAGGCATTTCACCATTTTTCTTTATATATTTAGGCAATACAAATCTGTTTAACTTGCTGCCATTAGGTAACTGTAGATGCATTGAACAAAATGTCAGTGGTGAACTTTCGAGCAAATCTATGGATTCAGCAACAAAAATATTGAAATTTCACTTTTTCTTTCAAGCCTGTTTAGGCCAAAAAAAGTATTTGTTGAACAAGGAACTTCTTCCCGTTATAACTTATTGCTTTTTTTTAATATACCACTGAAAGTGTTTTGATATATTTGTTTGATCTTGCCAGAAATATAAACTAAACCTTTTACAGCCTTTGCTGTACTGTTATCAGCTTGTGTTGTTCCCAGTTTAATATCAACCCCCCTCTATGTCATGGAGAAGGAGGAAAAGTTCAGCAGTCCCGTCCTAAAATGACAACGCTGTTCCTCTATACAGTACACTGATTCAGCATTGTCACCCTAAAACAGAAGGCGACCTAGTGGCAGGGTCAACAGCTGAAAAGAGGTAAAAAAAAGAAATAAATGTAACCACTGTATTTAAGAACTGATAAACTTCAATATATACCAAGTTTATTGGATTTGGATATGCTTCAGGGGGCATAACAAGTATCATTATTATTATCACACTACTTTTTTAGAAAGGGATTGTTACCCTTCCACAGAAATCTCTTCCAATATACCACAAATGGATCATGATTTCACCTACCATCTTCCGAATAGCTGCATTTGAGTGATTGGCTGCAGTGGAAATAAGCTCAAGGGACTCTGTAACGAGATCCAATTACACATATTAAACATTCATTCAGCGCAGAGATTGCCGATCGTCATACAGCACCGCAAGGTTATGTTAAGGTGACTAATTGTCAGAAGGAAATAAATTCCAGTGTACTCTGTGATTTAAACACAGTCATTATCAAACAAAACCTATCTTGTGGGAGCTAAAGAACTAGAGAGTAATTGTACAAGGAATGGCATGTAACAAGAAATAGATTTGAAATATCATACTCTCTGAATCTTTTCTATCAAGCGAGTCCTCCGGCAGTTTCTTTAAATAATCTTTCAGTAGGAGTTCATAGCGAGGAATCCGCTGGACTGGCTCCAACATATGATGCTGTAATGTAAGATTCCCACAGACCTCATCTTTCTGCAAAGAATGAACAGAAGACAGACTTCAGACACATATCAGGGTATCTCTCCTGTAAAGAAGCACTTATTCCAAACTCAAATACTCAGTGGGCCAAATCAAAAAGATATTTATTCAAGAAATATGTAGAATTGAGGAAGGTCGCTAATGAATGTCAATAGAGGAGGGGGTGCTTGTGGGTCCTGATTGACACGCCATCAGAGCATTTTGGGATTTGTAGTATTAGCGGTGCATGCACCGTCTACCAGCGGCCCAGCTCTAATAAACATTTGGTATGTTCTCGCCAGTCAAATATAATTATAGTACGGGCAAGATTTGGCCGCGGGCCTGAGTTTGTCACCCCTGATCTAAACCTACTGTATCACATACTAACACAGTGCAAATTCCGAACCGCCATTCAATACAAAATATTGTTTAAAGAAAAGTTTTTCTTTCATGACAAATATTTAGGCTGCCATTGGAGAAATCCTTTTAAAAAAGCTAATTTTCTAGCTGTTTCCAGTCTTAATTGTTTCTAGGTCACAAATTTGGAACAAGAATACAGACAAAGTCAGAACTGTTCACTATACTTGGCAGGGAGGGGTATGGCCTATGCTGGGTACAACCAACCAGAGAATTCTTTAGGATTAAATCTTCACCGCATGTAACTACTATGCATATTATTTCTAAATAATAATTTTATCCAATAATAGTATTTGTTTAACCTAAAAACATTCCACCCTGGGTGACAAATGTACTAGGCACTTTCCTGGTTCTGGGTCAATGACTCAACTGGAAGCATTTTGGTTTTGCATAACATTCAGGGAACTGGGATTTGCTAAAGAAGAGTTTAGGAACTGCAGCCCACATATATTTCCAGTCCAGTTTTCTTAACACTAAGACACTTGCAGAAGAATTAACGAAAGGAAGATTTTTGTAACCACGTTTCTTCAGAATTGGCTAACTAAGCAGGCCTGGACAACCAGTAAAAACAGCTTGGATCTGCTGTGTATCTGTATGCTGAGAGGCCCCGGTTAGTTTTGCTTTGCTTTGTTCAGTCATACAAATTTACCATATGTCCTTTGATTAACGGTCTGACAAGCTGGATTTCATATTAATGCATGGATAAAATCAACATTGTAAGCACAAGGTGATGGTCATAAATTGGCCCCTATAGAGGAGTTCCAGTTGTTAGTGAAGAGTGGGCCCGTGTAGAGGGATTGCAGGCATAATAGGACCCCTGATGAGGGACTGCAGATGTCAGCCATGAGTGGGTCTTTCATGTAAAAGGTTGCGGCCATCAGTCACAAGTAGGTCTCTGCAGTTGTCATTCATGTGTAGGCCTCTGCAGAGTTGTTGCAGCAGTCAGTGATGAGGAGCCCTGGAGAGCTTCCTAGACCTCAGTAATTGGGGATCATTACCATCACAATGCGGTACTGCAAACATGTTTATGTGCTGAGTTGTGTTGAATTAAACCCATTTTTAGTCTGTAACTATATCTCCATGCACAAAACAGTTCTGCATGATATTTTTAAAACCATGCATTGGTATCTTGGCATGGTGGTGGCCCTATGGATGTGTGTTGGGGTGCAAACAAAAATAGGAATACACAACATGTATTTAGAATGTAAGCTTTACTGCCATTTATATTGTGTTGTCAATGGGAAGCTAATAGTCACACTGGTGGGCAAGAAGAAAATGAAATGTGCACACCCTCTGATTGGACAACAAAACTGAATAGAAAAGGTCCAAAAGGACTTAAATAGTATTCGTTAAATGTAAAAGCTTTATTGTTCTGGACAGTAAAATTAAGGCTCTGCTTGGATTTTTGATTTCCAGAACAAACAATATTTTACTTTCAATGAATATCATATGAGTAATCCTGGATCTTTGCTACTGGGGTGTGGATGAACTTTATTTCAGCTTGTGGACCTGACAGCCCTCTAATGGATTGGCCCAGCATGGACTACTGATCAGAGAACAATGTTTTTCTGCAGTAATTAAGACAGCTGTCAATTATACAACATTTGGGCATACATTATACTTCTTGCCACTACATAGGGAAATATATATGCGAATTGTTCTTCATCCTATCATATAGTTATTTAAAAACAGCAATATATTTATATAATGAAATCGGCAAAAGCAGATTTACAGAATAATAAAGGCAGATCATAAACTGTTCATTTCTAATTGTAATTAGGACCCAACAATATTTAAACTAGACGGTAATGTCTGTAGTAAACTGGGGAAACATACAATTCCAGTTCTTCAGCCTTCAGCAGGGACATGTAAAACATCTGAATACTTTCCACTTGAATACATCGTGTTAAAAGCGTTTTAAAATAGCAGTGTGTTTGACAAGATGATGGTCCTTTTACATTACAACATGGAAAACACCCCAGTAGAGCTAAGTGCTACATTAACACAAAATAACCATAGAAGATTCTCTAGCAGAGATTTTACATTTTATGCTAACAACGGAATAGTGCAACGGAAAACCTTAACTCTTTAAAACACAATACATGATCTGTCTTTATTGAGAGGGTCACTTACATTTTCTATTATTTGACATGCTACTCTGCAGCAGTTTGTATTTCCGGGCATAATGAGATGATTCTAAAAACCTGCACATCAGAATAAATGCGAGATGACATTTCATTGTGCTATCCTTTATCAGCTGTTGGAAATGTAACTGGTAAATAGCACATATTTATTAGCCCCAAAATAAGGCTGCATTTTACTTTTATTAAATTACTTGGAATGATAATGTTACTTAATCTTTAGTAGCAGTAATCATAGAAATCCCATGTATAGGCAGTATAGTATATAAGTGTGCAGAAAATCAGGTAATTTTAGACATTGAGGGTATGATTTATTAAAGCTCTCCAGGGTGCAGAGCATACACTTTCATCAGTGAAACTGGGTGATCCAGCAAACACGTAATGGATCTGGTCCAGAATTCAAAACATTTGCTAGCAAAAAGAAGAAATCCATTCCAGGTTTGCTAGATCACCCAGTTTCACTGATGAAAGTGTATGCTCTCCATCCTTGGAGAGCTGTAAATAAATCAGGCCCATAGAGATATATATATATATATATATATATATTTTTTAAAGGAGTGTATAGTCATTTTTTTAAAGTTAAAGGCTGTTCTATAGTGCAAAGTATATAGGCAAAGACTGCACCTCTACCATGCCCCCAGCCATAAAGATCACAGCCATAAAGGGTCATAAAGATCACTGCACAAAAGTAAAATTGGTTATACCTAAAATTGCTTTTTCCTATCACTATTTGAAATTAAATTTGACTTTTCAAAATAAGAGATGAAATGGTTTTGAGGTTAGATGAAAGGTTTAGTGCAGCAGAAAGAGAGAAAACTGAGGAACTTTTAGAGGAATAAAGGGACAGAAGGATTTGGTATTGGAAGAGGAACAGTCCCTTTAAATGAGGATTATTTAAAACAGCAGTCCCCAATGTGTGGTCCGCGGCAGGGTAAGAAGGACTCCGCTGGGAGACACACTCCGGCCAAAGCCGCAGACCATGTCTCCCGTATGTCTCTGGACACAACCCACCCATCCATGGCAGAGCGGGCAGGTTCTGGCATCATGACGTCGATCTGAGGGAAGTTTCTTCCCCTTTGAGTGACAATTTAGTGGTCCGCAAAGTCCAAAAGAATGGGGACCACTGATTTAGAAGATATGCAATTGTGTTATTTGTTTTTTAAATATTCCCTCACTGTTCTGTTTTGTCTCATACCCATTAAATAGAAAGAAGGAGGGGGTGGGTTTGCATAAGTTAATAAATAGAGAGGAAGTAAAGATACATTACGCAAACCGAGATACAAAGCAAGACAAATCTATAAGAGGTTCTAACCTATTCATAGTGTATCCAAATTATTATCAAATCTTTGGGGGTATTGTACACTGTCAAATAACTAAACGGGCATACTAAAAAAATAGAACACTACTAAATTTAGGGAATAACCACAGCTGAAGTCTGACACTTTTTGGTTTCTCCTAGAGAGCTCCATGCCCATACAGGACACAGAAGTTGGCGGTAGGAACCACTAAGCACCAAAAGGAACCAAAGAGATCAACATTCCCAAAGGCGTTGCTTTCTTGGTGAACCTTCAGCCAAGAATTTCTTATAAGTGTTTTAGTGACATTGATTTTTATTTTTACATTGACTTCAAGGTAATTTTGTTTATTAATTCATGGAACTGAAATGTATTTACCAGAAATAAACAAAATATGTACTGCTGGAAACTGCATCAAGTCATCTGGTTTACAGGAAAAACTAAATTGTGGATTTTTTGTATAAAAAGATATAAAACTAAAGTTTTTATATTGTAAAAGTAGTAAGAAAAAAAGAAAAGGCAAGTTTTCAGTTAAAGAAGATAAGGAGAAATAAGAGTCTGGTCTGATTTATTAAAGCTCTCCAAGACTGGAGAGGATAGACTTTCACCAGTGAAGCTGGTGATGCACAAACCTGGAATGGATTTATTTAAAGTCATTTGCTTTTGCTAGCAAAGGTTTTGAATTCTGGACCAGATTTTTTCAAGGGTCAACTTTGGTAGTATCGATATGATCAGACTGCAACATATACTATAAGTAACATATGTATGCATATATACTATATACACATGTATATGTACTATGTGAAAATGCAGGTATCTTGTGTGCCCCCAACCAGAAAACAAGGTGAGGCTCCCAGGTAAACCAATTCAGTAATATATCTAACTGCCTGTGCTAGCCAAATGGCATATCCAAGCTCATCAAAGGAATACAGTGAAAAAAAAACAAAATAGAACAAGGTAGAATCCAAAGTCCAAACCAATGTATTGTAAAATCTGCTGCACAACATTACATATAGACAGAATCATGTTGCCCATACATTGCATCCCCAAAATCTGCCCGACTCCTGCAAAGTGTTCTTCGCCCCGCCCCAGCGCTTATTCATTCTAAAATAAATCATTTTAAAGATTCGCATTAAGGACAGATTCCATTTTTTTTTCGTTATATAAATAGGAAACAAACTAAATGATATTGATGCTGAGAGTTTCGGAACCTTTCTTTGTGGGCTCTGAAATTAAACAGTAACTTTTATTACATCTTGACAGTCCGTATGTCTTTGGCCAAGTAGACCTGTTCAGCAGACAAAGTGCTTATTGACCAATTTTCAAGGGCCTGCATCTATTGGTCCTCCCGATGGAACCTACTACTACTACTACTTCTTTGTTGAGGTTTATTTTACCTCTGGAGAACACATTTTTTCCTTTGCAGCCAAGAATGATAAACACACTAACACTCAGGTGGCCACAAATGGCCACAAATACTATGTAAGACCTACGCCTTTCCTGAACTCCTAAAGCAAGAGATCACAGTCAATAAATTGATGGCAGCTATAAACAGAACATTTGTGCTACTAGCAGACAGAGATGTTTGAAGCTGTAAGATGCGGAACAAAGTAAAAGCAGCAACATGTTTATGGATTCATAGACAGAGATCACTTGTGTGGCAATGGATTTAGGAAGTCTTTACCTGAATAGTGTGGATAACCTCTTTGAAGACAGGAGACCTCTGGGTCCAGGTATTCACAATGTCCATAGCTTTATCGAAGTTCTTTACATATTCTCCATACATCTTAAGGAATGGTGCCAGCTTTTGTAAGATATCTCCAATCCGTGGGTTTGTACTCCTAGAAAGTTGTTTTAAAGAGACCCTGTCACCAACCTAAACAAATTGCAGGTAACCGCATGGAAAATGAAATATTTCAAATGCTTACTTGCAGTATTTTTATCTTTATATAAATATATACATATTTTTTTTTTTTTTTGCAACATGTCTTTGAACTTGCTAGAAAACTTGACTATGTCATGAAGAGTCAATTCCCTAGCACAACCCTCTTCTCCTTGCATAACACTAAGCCTTGGAGGGAGAAGGCACT